>NW_019384790.1:323549-339160 GCF_000671375.1 Centruroides sculpturatus | reverse complement strand
CGGTAGCCTCTCCTGAATCTGACTCCGATTAAAAAACAATAAAAAAAGACCCGTTGCAATGTGTAAAAAGTCTGTATCTGTATGAATGCGTAAAGAAAGTGTTCTTCCACCTTCTCTTCACAACATCTGACTACCCGGCATAATTGGTGTCTGCGCCATTTTTATTTTTTATGGTACAGTACGGTTATTTTATGCTGCGGAACGAATTATATGTTTTAACATGTATTTCTATGGGAAAATGCGTTTCGTATAACGGACGTTTCACTTAACGGACGTGCACCTGGAACGGATTAAGTACGTTGTACGAGGCACCACTGTACAATAATAATTTGTGTTTGATTTACTGCTAATAACTACTAGCACGGTTTCAAAGTACCAGACTGTGTGAATGTTGACATTCACCGGAGAATGTTGACATTCGCCAGATTTCGGTCATTCACAGTTACATATGTAATATACAGTAGGCCTATATACATCTTAAGTTGTGTAAAATGAACTTACAAGTTAGTTTAGCAATTTATTATAAAATTTTTGAATTTTAACAATTTGTTTTGTGTAAATTATTATTATTTTTATTTGAACCATTTTGATTCCCAACACTAACGTTATGAAAGATTTAAAACATAGTTAATTTCAAGCAGTTAGTCTTGGACTAACATCAGCTCAAGGATGTATTTTATTTACGTCAATGAAATATAGCATTAGAAACAAAGTGACATATCCCATGGCATGATAACGTTTTCCCATATTTTAAATAATTTTTAAAGTATCTAAAAACTCGAAAAAAACTTAAACAACTTACTTAAATACATCTCCTATTTCATACGACCAAAATATTTTCGAAATATTAACCAAATATTTTTTCAAAATCTGCTCAAAACAGCCAAAGTTACTCCAACTTATGATACTTAAATTCGTTCTCGACAGTTTAAAGAAAAATTGGATGTAGTGATTGAAGACAGACGATTTTTGTCAACAAGAAAACAAAATTTATTAAATAAATTGAATAAAACTAATAAACAGGTACTTAGAACACAATGAAAGTAAAGGGAAAAAACGAACCAAGTTCGATCGGTAGAGTAGAATAGTTCCAGGATCTTTTCGGAACAGACGTTCACTTTTTTAACGTCTTTTCCGAAAACTGCTATGGCCTCTGCTCATTGGCTGAGAACCATGGCGAAAGGAGTCCATTTTAACATAAAGTTCATTGATATGATTTTGTTTATATTTTCTTCTGACGCGCGACTGTAATATATTTCGCCTACCTACTGCTGTAGTTTTTTAAATATTTAGTTTTAGTTTGTCTGCCTTAAAGTTAAATTAAGCCTATTATTGCCTATTAATTAAATTAATAAATTTCGTAATATGAGCAATGTGATATAAATTTATTATGTATCATATTACATTTAAGCACAATTTTTCTTTAAAATTAGATTTCTCAAAATAAGTCAAAAGTAAAAGTAAATACTTTATTTCATTAAAATCGACAGTTTTTTAAAATCTCATAAGTTTTATTTAGGCCTATTGTTATGTAATAAATGATCTTTGTTTATGCTTCTGTTTTCTTAAAAAGAGACAGGACAAACTTTGTTTCGAACTAACGTTCATCAAACGCTCTCGTTCTCATCTCGTCTTTTCTCACGAGAGTTATGACACATTTATTAATAATTTAAGTAATTACAGTTGTAGAAAAAATGTATAAAAACTAGATAAAATTAAATTATGGAGTATTTAAACAATAATAAATTTGTAAAACATAAATATGAGAAAATAACAAAAAAAAAACATAATATCCGCGGGGTGGCGGCATCCATCACCCCACCATTCACCTATAATTTGATTTATATCTAAAATTCTTAACATTATTTATTATTTATATAATGTCTATATACATATTTAGACCCAACGAGTGGGATAAAAAGTAAGTGCTATATTCCTAGAGTTCGGGCCTGTATAATATGATAGGTCGTGCCAGAATCGCTGAAATAATATCATAATTCTAAAATATTTAATTTTTTAATTTGAAGTGTTTAAAAAGAAGTGTGATATATTGAGAACATCGCGTCAGAAGAAAATATAGAGAGAAAACCCTTACATCAGAAACCATAGTCTCTTCCCACGGCTCCACATTTATTGTTGCCTATTATACGCATATAATTTAATTTTCTACTCCCACAGATATATATATAATACAGTATATACATGTGTATTATATAATATATATATATATATATAAGACACATGTGTATCTGTATAGATGTGTAGATGTATGTTTTTTAAAAAGCAGTACGTTTTGAAAATCTATTGCATTATTCACTTTTAGTGATAAATACTTATAAATAAAAAATACAACCATTATAGTTTTTCTCTTTACATCAATTCAGAAAAATATTCTCTCAATTCTGCAGCAATTTATTCTTAAAACAAAATGTGAAAAGTTTTAAAGATACGAGACAGTTCGCCAAGAAATTTTTTAGTAGATTTAGTATTTTTAAAATTTTTGATTAGTGGTTAAAGATTTTCTTTATCCGCAAATTTAAATTTTAAATTACATATTAGAATAAAATAGCATTTGATTGAAATTGAATGCTTTATAGTTACTTAAATTTTCAAATATAACTACAGAAATTGCTAATCTCTGTAAGAGAAGTTCATAAAATTTCTTGTTATACCTTTTCGTATTAAATCATCGATTTCGAAACGTCAATATTCTAAGAATTATTGATTGTAAAAATGCCATTGGCAAAAAATTTTACTTTTATATAATAATCTGAATATTTTCAATTTCGTACGCCATTTAAAAAGTAGTTATTTAAAAAATATGTGAAGGCATATGCATTTTCCTAGTAGAAATGGCGAGGAAAGCTAATGGAAAGGCATTTTGATGAGGAAAACTGATGAAAAATCATTTAAATTTTTATTAAAAAATTATATTTTTATTGTTTGTAAAATATATTAAAATTTTCCGCAAATATATTAAATGAAGAAATTAATTTACAAGACTAGGTCAAACAATTTTTACTGAAGCCAATATTTACAAAATTTTTAATAAATAAATAAATAAATACTACCTGCTACGAATTTATATGTACGAGGCATTAATTTAAAATTTTTTATAATGTGACTTTAAGCAGAGTTATAGCAAAGTTAGTATTTATCCTTTCTTTTTAAAAATAAAAATACCATTTAATTAAAAATAAATTTTATCGATCATAGTCTTGTAAAATATTTAATTTTTTGACAACTTTCGTAAACAAAATAATTTCACATTAATTATTAAGGAAATTCAAATCTCTGCAAACGAATAAAAAATATTTTTCATTATTTATTTACAATACTTTAAAAAACTGCACACTTGCCGCTGAAATAAATTCGATAATTTTATATTTATTTGCAACTTTCTTAAAATTTACTATAAGCGGATAAACTCTTAAATAATTTAAATCGATAAGTTTAAAAACATTTACTTAAAGTAAGTTATCTTGAGTAATATTTATCATTAAGATTAACAACTGTAAATTGAAGAAGAAGAACTTTTCCTTTTACAGAATGCCTGTATTAATTTGTTAAGGTATCATTAATATAAAAATTTATTGATGTAATGTAATAATTAAATGTTTAATTATTATATTAAAGAACTTAAATTGGAACTTTTCAAAATATGTTCGTATTTTTTAAGCATAATTATTTATAATTAAAATTATTATTGTAACATGAAATGTCAATATTAATAATGTCTTAGTTTTTAAATTCCATTAATTTTCATTTGGAAAATAAATTTAATGTTTAATTATTATTAATACAATTTCTTTAAAATATTTAAATTTTAATTTAAAATGATTAACTAAAATGTATTTTATTTTATCGTTACAAAGATTAAAATAACTAATGTTTAAAATTTTAATACGGGATAAATGTAAAATATATAAAAAGAATATATTTGAAAAGTATTAAGAATGCTTTCGATCGATTTTATCAGAAGCACTTTAACATCATTGATGATGTCGTGATGTCATTTTCGGATGGGATTTACTTTCTTTGCCAATGTAAAAGACGAAAACTGAGATTTTTCAAGAGGGAATGATAAAAGCTCTATCTTTAAAACATTCTTTGAATATCTAATATAGCCTATATACTAGAAAAAAAATCGGGATAAGAAATTATCTGATGAGTCAGAAACCGATAAGCAAGATACCAAGGAGCGTATACTGTAATATGTTAAACACTTTCCTAAGTATAATCTGCACTCTACATTCTCACACGATATTTAAAATTTTATATATTTCAGCAAATGAATTTGTTAAAATAATATTATACATACAGTATAATTTTTATCGTTATTAAGTGACATTAAATAATGTTTTATTAAGATAAAAATTAATATATAAATTTATATAATAAAACTAAGAATTTAATATTGATTCCTTGTATATTAGTAATTTTGACATTTCTTTTTGTCATTTCTCTTTTCTATTCATCAAATTATATACTTTTTTTTACTTTTAAATAAAATATAAAATTTGTTGATAGAATTAAATAATTAAAAATTCAATCTTGTTAACTTTAAGCCTACTACATTTTTAGTTGTTTTGTAAAACATTATTTAATTAAAATTTATTCCATTAATTAAATATGCATTTTTAAGTTAGTGACTTAATGTTCCTCAAAATTAATATGCGCTGAAATGATTATTGTTCCGTATATAATTGTTAATTTTAAGTGTACGAAAAACTATGCAGATAATGAAAAACTAGAGATTTAAATCTCTGGATGCAAATTTAATCTTTTACGATAATCAATTGTTTGTCTAGAATTTCATTTAATAATTTAACGCTTTCGAATCTTTTGCAATTTAATTATGTCGATACTTTCCCTAATTAATGTAATATCTATTTATGTGAAATATATGGATTAGATAGAATAAACTGAAACTAATTGAGTGGGTTGAATGTTTAAGTATGAATATTACCGAATTAAAGTGTTTTAAAATTTTGTTTAAATAATCCTTAATCGCTACATAATTTAATAACTTAAAATACAAATTGTAAGGACTTTAATAAAATATTTAAATATTTTTTATGATGCTATATGTCAGTTTACTTTTTTATACGTCGCAGGATCGACTAAAGTTTAAAGAGAGAAATTCTGTAACCTTTTCACGTTTAAGGGAAGGCGTAACCCTTCCTAGAGAGATCTCTGCACATTGAAGTTGAATGTATCATTTGACTCAATAAACTTACTTACCTTCAATTTACTTCTGATGCACACGAACTATTTTCAGATTTTGTACTCTTATCGAATTGAATATATCATCGAAGTGTTTTCTTATTTATTTTATAACATCTCAGATTTTTTTTTCTTTTATCTAAATTTGAATCATTCTAAAACAATCAATGCGACTCTACTTTATATCTTCTGTATTTTCCTATAGATTCCCTTGTTTATATTTGGCCTCTTAAAGCATCTTAAAGTAAATGATAACATTTATTGTGATTTTTATTGTTGTTATAAAATTTTGAAGGCGTTTTTTTTGTTGTTTTATTTCTCATGGAACTTGAATTGTATTAGAACTTTTATATAAATTTTTGTTTTATTATTTAAGGATAAACGACTTTGTTTCCTTCTCCATTTTTATATTTCTACTCTTTTAAAGTAAAATAAAACAATTATTTTTGGGCTCTTCATTTTATTTCGTTTTTTATTTGTCGAACATTTGTTAAAAATATAAACATAAATGAGTAAATTAAAGAAAATTTGAAAATATTTTGTAATCAAACAGACAATAATTAATCTAAAAATTGGCCTTAAAAAGAAGTTTAAAATTATTATAAATAAATAAAAATTATAAAATATATACTTGCTGTAACGTCAAATTAAAAATTAAATAATCATTTAATTATTTAAATTAAATGATTAACTTCAAACTATTTATTTACTTAAATTATTCTTATTACATTACTTATTACAAATATTTAAAAAAAGTATAATTTATGTTAAATATAAAACATTTAATATATTTAAATAATTCAATAAAAATAAATGAAAAATATTTTATTTTAAAATTTTAAAGTGTAATATTAAAGTAATAAGTCTCAAAAAAATTAAAATGAATGTTTTAATTAAACTGAGGGTCTAAATTAGATGTAGTAAATATTGAAATAAAAATAATTAATTTATGAAATAAAATAATTTAAATGTAGAGAAAAGTTAAATGCTTATAAAAATAAAATGAGAAATATTATTTATTTTAAAATTGGTTACTTTGCAATTAAATCAATTAAATCAATTAAATCAATTAAATCAATTAATTTTTTAAATTTTATGTTCTTATAATTATAATAGTAATAGAAATATGTTATTATTTTATATTATGAATAATAATTTGTTTAATATCTGAATTAGTTGTCCTCTCAATTTTTTTCATTTTTTCCAAATAAATGAATAAATATTTAAAAATTTGTAACTATTCATTTTTTCAGATATAAATATTTTTTAGGGTAATTATATTTTTGTTTGCAAAGTACACTTCTCCTGTTTATTTCTTTTTTTGTAAGGATTTTTCTTCGTTTTAATGATGAAAGATCGAACCACTCCTCTCCATTCCTAATAAGTTATATTAATTATAAATCACTTCTACCTAATCAGCATGATTCTAAATTCTTAAATGTAATAAATTTAATGTACTAAAATTTTAACTGTTTAAAACTTTAAAATAAATAATATAAATTAATTTAACAATGAGTAAATCAATGCTAATTTACAATATATATAACTGTCATTTGTTTAGAATTGTAATTAAGTATCACTTATTGTTTTTTTTTATAATATCAATAGTAAATATGTTTACAATAAAATCATAATCGTATTGAATTATAATTTAACATTATAATTATTTTGAATTGAAACGATATACAGTATCCTTGAAAGGGATCTAAAGCTATAAATTTGTTGATTCTTTGAAACAAATATTTTTCACTATACTCTTTTCAAAATTTTTAAATATAAAAATAATCAAAACTGAAATTTAAGATAATAATAATTTATTTATTTATTTAATAAGATATAATACTGAATTATTTTATATTATTAGATTAAAATTATAAATGAATTTTAATACTTTTGGTTGTCTGACTTTAAAATAGGATGTCAATGATACGACAGACTGTTTTCCTGACATAGTAGAGATTTTATTTTTCTATGTCCACTTCTTTTTGGAATCACTGCCTTTGAGACAACTCTATCAACAAACGCCTCAATGCTTCAAATCTACTACTGTCTTATACAAATAAAAGCTTCACTAAGTTCACTTACATTAATACTATGAGAGAAAGATCATATAAGTTTATACTTTTACTGTTTTAAAATATTTAAATATTAATTTAAAGATTGGATTAAGTGTATACATTTTAAAATAATAACAAATATTAAGTTAAAATTAGTTATACTCTTATTGGAAAGAAAGAGTTTTTAGAGAACTTGTAAAATTTTTAAATAACGTAGCTTGTAGTAAATTTAAAACGACGATCATTTTCTTTATAAGAAAAAAAACGAAGTTTATTCAAAATATTTTCAAAATAATTATTTTAAATTATTTATTTTTTGGTTTATATTATGAATTTATTAATTGAATTATAGCTGTATAAATGATAAAAGTACGAACAAGTTATTTTCTGTATAATAATATTTATGTGAAATTATTTCTTTTAGATAAGAGATTAGATAAAGCATCAACACGTCTTGAATATCACGCAATGATAAATGAAACTACAAATTCTCCATTATAAACCTTTCATCAACAAGAAGATAAACTATCTGCCGAACGATTCAGATACAGCCAATTAATAAATTGCTAAAAACAGAAGTAAATTTCATTAATCTGAAAACATATATACTTAAAATAGACGATACACAGTGTAAGTAATATTATAAAATTAATATAATTATGTAAAATATTATGATGAGTCAAAAAATAAATCTTTGGCCTTCATTTCCATTTTATCAATTCATAAAAGATAAAATTTTACTTTTAATTTTTTGTCCACAAATAATATCTACATATAATTAGTTTAACATGTTTAGACTGACATACTAATTTGTTTTTAATATAAATTTGCTTTATTATTAATTGAAAATTAATGCTCTTCAATCGTAAAAATAAATTATATGATAGAGATACACATGATTCGTTATGTTTAAACTTACAAGCCATTAAGTACGTTAACACTTTTGTGAGGATTATCATGATGAAAATTTATTGCAGTTCATCATTAATTTATTTAAGAAAAATTGAATTCTGAACGAAATTATTAATAACTATTGTTTGAGATAGATACTTTGTTCGGTGATATATTAAATATTTATAATTATACACCATTTCGTTTAACAAATAAATATACTGTATATGATAAATATGTAATAATTATATTAATATAAATTACAAAAATTATATGAAATGTAAATCAATTAAAAAACAAAAAGTTTTCGTCACTAAAATTCGAAAAACTTAAATTTAGAGAATATATTAGATTTCATTTACCTATGTAAATATATTTATTCATCCATTTATATTTTAGATTTAATCATAAATATTGACATGAATAAATTTATAAAGTATTTAAAATGATGTATATGAATAAGGCAAATAAAATTTTAAAAAATGCTTTAACTGATTTTAATCATTACGGATAAGAATGATGTTTTTAATTCTTAATGAAATTAAAACTGATTTGTGAATAATGATAATGATTAAAAAGTGATAATTTTTGCACTTGATGCATTGTTTTAGTCTATTCAAATCAGTATTTATTATTTAATTTTAAAAGATAAATAAACGCTTAATTGAACAAATATATACAACAGATATTTAAATCAAAAATTATAAATTAAGTAGGCATATTTACTATTTGTAATGCTAATTTATTAAAAAGTAGCAATAGAATCGTGCCGGTCATGTATCTAGCTCCTTTCAGAGGTAAGTTTTTGAATTGAAAAAAAGTGATTTCCGGTGCAAACCGGAAGTTCGTATAAGTTAATCGGGACCAACTGCCCTTGACTTTCCATATCTTGTCTGGATTTTCATCTATCTAACGCCGTTCTCTCGAGATTAAGGAAGGACAGACAGACAGACGGACGACAGTGGAAATTTATGTTCTACAATATTTTCAAATTGCAGCCAACGAAATAAAATGGTTCGTAATACATCTCTATTATATACAGGGTGTTCATTTCAAACTTTTTCTAGGAGCATAAGAGATCTTTCTAGCGTTGCATAAACATTAGTTACATTGCGATGTTTACAGTAAAGAACGTTAAATCCTTCAAAATAGGACATGTGTAAATCACGTAATATATCCAAAGCAATACATAAATTTTCCCATCTCTCTTGAGCGCAAGGATAACGAAAGGGAATAATTTTAAGATAATTTAGAATAATGTACTGTACAAAGAACGAATCTCTGACTCTAAAGGATAAAAATGAAACATTGCATAAATTAATTCAAACACTGTATTTTATATAGACTATAATATAGAATAAATAACTTTAAGATATACATTTTAAAGAAATAAACAGTTTGCATAATACAAGAGATATTCCAAAAAAATTAAAAGAGTGGCTTCTTAATTTATCTTTCTTCACGCATCTCAGGGAACACAACGAAGTTACACGGTGGAGTTGACCTATATTTTTAAACTCTTTTCCGCCTCAATATGTAAAACTTGATAACTTCTTTGTGTCTTAAGATGTGGGAAAAAGGACAAGTTATCAAGGCGCCTTTTAATTTTTTAGAGACTTGTACGACTTTTATTCTAATTTCTATAACATTTTCATTATTAATTCTTTAAAATATTCTGATAAATGTTCGCATTGACAAAAAAGTTAATTAAAAAATTAAACGTGTTTTAGCAATAATAATAATTCGATCGTTAATTAATTTAATTAACGATCGAAGTCTATTAAATATTTATTAATTAATTTTGACTACACCATCGCATATTAAGGTATTGTACAAGTACATAGAATCTAGTTTTTTGTACTGATGAAAATGAATTTTTTTTCCTCGAATATTGTTTTTACAATTCTTTTAAAAAGTGTCAAGTTGCCACAGATAATTAAAATTGAAAAAAATTAGGTTTTAATTTAAATTAAGTAAACAAGATTTAAAATTTAAAATCCTTTCGTTCATATTAAAGATTGGTTTAAATTAAATATGTTATTAGAATTCACGCTGGTATTTGCAGAACAAGAACATTGGTAATTTTAAAATACAGAATTTTTTTCCTTTTTAATAAACTATTTACTTAATTATATAATTTTAGATAAGAAAGAGCACATTTAACTCGCAAATTTGATACCTCAAATGCTTTTCATTAAACTTAAAGAAAAATATTCATTTAATTTTCAGTAATAAAATCAATTATTTCTTTAGAAAAATCAATATTTTTGACAGTTCTTCTGTAATTTATGTGACATAACAATATTCAAAAGTTCAGGATTTATTTATTATCCTATAGATGTTGTTAATGATGTTCTATTCCTAGAAACAAATTAACTTAGATAATAAAAGTATCTTAAATTCTGGAATCGAAAGAAATCATATAATGTCATTTATTTTTTTTATTTTTATTTTTACTTTTACCTCTATTTCTCTCGGGTCATTGAAAAACAG
Source organism: Centruroides sculpturatus (assembly GCF_000671375.1). Classification (NCBI taxonomy): domain Eukaryota; kingdom Metazoa; phylum Arthropoda; class Arachnida; order Scorpiones; family Buthidae; genus Centruroides; species Centruroides sculpturatus. The sequence continues at coordinate 328,493 of NW_019384790.1, read as the reverse complement.
TAGTTGGCTTATTTTTATCCATATTCACTTTTATGACTTCTTATTTTAACTCTGATAAAAACTTATACGTAATTAATGATTTTGTATCTTATCATAACATGAATAATAATTTGCTGCAGTAAATTCAAAGTGTAAAAATATTTATACTATAAATTTAAAAACTCGTAGATTTTAAGAAATACTAGCATATAACAAGAATTAAGATAACGTTATTTTCAATTCATTTTAAAGACCCAATCGGATAAGTTATGAAAAAATAAAACTAGTAAATATTTCTGTATTTTCATAATAAAGTTATTTACAAAAGTTTTGTATTTTTCTTTCTTGCTTTTATATTTAAGTTTATGTAAATACGGAAATTATTTCTTATAAAAAATATATCTCCAGTTTTAATAAGATAAACTTTTATTTCAACAATAGAATGAATAAATGATAAAATATAAGTAATAAATCTAAAGTAGTTATTTGGAAAATTTTTCATTCTTAGTAGCCTTTTCCATTTGTTTTCGGAGTAAACAAAGATTCAGCATTAAACCGTATTCTTGTGATTTGTTGCATCAATGAACTATGAAAATAAACTCGGAGTACATAAATAGTATAGGATTTTCGAAGTAGGAATGGATAAATAGTTTCGATGCATCACAATCATTGTTATGCGATGGTGACAGCTAGAATTGAGAATACTACGTCCCTTGAGTTTCTTTGAGATTTTCAAGGATACTCTTTGAACAATATAAAAGTAAAAGCTTTTCTTCTTTCTTGGTGAACATTTTCAAAGAAATAAAAATTTTTACAATAAAGAACGTATATTTGTATTGATGTTTTATTTTCCACAATGAAATCATTCAATAATATAATAAAGCAAATATTCTCAATTTCAACTCTAAATCTAAGCACTTTAGGCTTTTTTTCGTGTTTGCTTTATATAACACAAGAACTTTTACAATCGATTTGTTAATTTTTGTTGAAAATACGATGAATAAATATTGCATGTATAAAATATAAATGCATTTTTTATTTAAAATATTTAGAATATTTATTATTCTTGAAAACATTTAGGTCACAATCAATTGATAAGTTATTATAACGATGTTACATTAACTAAAATCATCATTTAGTACAGAAACATATCCTATTGTAATAGCTCATTAACACAATATTACTATAACAAGAGATTGCTGTTATCTCCGACAAAACATTTAATGACGTTAATTGTCATATACCTTTTCCTTTTTTTTCAGTAATTATTCTGATTAAGAGATACTTAATAAAGTACATCACTGTAATAAAAAAGAGCTATTTTTATACTCATTATTTTTAATGCGAACAAATGTTCGCAAAGATTTTTCAAGTAAATTATTTAATTTAAAATTGCTATACTTTAAAGAAACGCTGTCGTAGTTTCGTTGTACAGAAATTTTAATTTAATAGCAATTTGATTTTACAAGATTAGTAAATTGATCGACAAAGAAAATAGGTCAATAAATTCACTACTATTTTTTGAAATCCTTTAATACAACTGTATTTTCAACTAAACTAATCTTTACCTGGCCTAAAATATTTTATAAAGTGTTGTAAAATATATCATAATAATTTTATTTACGAAAGTGTAAGATCTGATTATCTTTGTGTTCTCTTTATATCCAAATTTATTATATTTATTACAATTCATTCTAAATGTAATATAATTTATATAAAAATTTTATGTTAATTTAAAACTCTTCATACTGATATATAAATTTTAACATTATGAATATGTACTCTGTACCATTCGAAAATTATAGGGTGTTACACTTAATTCAATTATTTCTCTTCAACAAACCGGAGTATATAAGTATGTGCACTTGTATTCTATAATTTGTAGTAAGTTTGTAATTTTCTAGTATAAAGTTTAAAAAGTAAATTACAGAAGGGAGGATCATGATTATTCACTCTGGACATTTGCAAACAAAGTAGATACAAAATAACAGCGTATCATATATATGATATTTCAAGATATGTCTGCATCAGATATATTGCTAGAATTTCACAAATTAATTTTGCTCATCATTCGACTTAAATTGTTGTAAATGGTAAACTATATATTATATGGTTATTAATTACTAAATATTACATGTAATAATTAATAATAATTATTTCATTATGTATGGTTTATATAATGTGACATAACCTCTATCAACTTATATTTTGCAATATAATTTTCATGAAATATTTATAAATATCCTTAATAATAATTACAATTAAGTACTTAATTATATTAAATTCAAAGATAAATTGTTTCATTCGTTTTAATCATTCCATCCTATAAAAATATCATCAAATTCGTGTTTATTATAGAAAATGCTTGTACTTTGAAAATTTAAAATGAAAAATAATATTTATTTTAAATTAAACTTTCAAACATTATCACATTGTTTATTTATACATGTAAAATTAATAAAATTTTAACAAACAAACTTTTAGTTAATGGATTAAACAAGAATATTTATGAAAGACAATGCAATAAATGTCTCCTTTATATTTGAATTATGCTCACATTTTAATTTCATATTTCTCTTTGTATCTGCCTTCCGTAAGCTTGTAATTTCAATTTTGTTGAGAATTCAGTTTATCGTTTGTAACATTAAAAAAATATGAATATCTATTGAGATATATAATATTTTTATACCTCGAAAATTTATTGAAATTGGAATTTTGTGTGCGGAAAAAAAAAAAAAAAAACGTTTAGTTCCAAAATAGGAAATAAAATTTCACCTTTTCATGTATGCAAATTCGATTTACTTCTTTAATTTTTTTCCTTGAAAATTTAAATTCATCTGAATCATTATGTTTTAACTTTTAATAACAGTGTACCATTTTTTTTTATAAATTAATTATTATTGAAGACATTAAACAATTTAAAAATGCATTAAATTTTAAAATTTAAATAAAATTTTTAATTTTAAGCCTTATCTTTAACTTATCTCTAAATAAAAATGATTAAATTTTTAAACGAAAAAATGTTAATATATAAAATAACCATTAGAATACAGAATGAAACTTTAAATAATATACACATAGTAAATAGAAAAATATCTGTTCATTATTAATTTTAAATTAAAAAATAACAACTCCACTCGTCGTTATTTTTATTATTCTAAATTAAAGCAGCTAAATTAGAAATTTAAATAAATAAACCAATTTATTATTTTTTTTTAATTTCTCTGTAACAAATTAATACAGAAAACATCGTTTTTCAAGAGGAAAAATCTATAGATTCTTTTCATGTAAAAAAAATATTAAGACATATTTTTTTATATAAGGACTATAAATTCAGTTGTAGAAAATTTAAAAAGAAAAAGAAAAAATTTAGTATAACATTTAATTAAAATATATTTTGATTAATTTAAAAAATAGGAGGGGGAAAAAAGAAAAATTTCACAATAATTTCGGGTCGTTGATTAATTATAATTCCGCTCGATTCAGAAAGTATCGAGTTGTTATTAGCAGAAAGATTAAAATAAGGTAAATCAATTTAATGTAAGTTTTATTTCACGGTATAGATAGATCGATTTCAATGGAATAAAGATAGTTATCTAATTGCCACTACTCGAAGACATTTGATTAGTTTCCCACTCAAATGTCGTTGAGGAGAGATCTAAGAATAGAGAAAAATCCAAGGTTTTATCGTGGTAGAGAATCCAGATCCTTTCCAATATACTTCTTTAACCCTTAGCAATCACTAGATATAGCGGCTCCTTGCTGTAATGGAAGAGTTTTAACGATAAAGAAACTGAATGAGTAGCAGTATTGTCAATCTTAATCGTTACCTTAACACCAAAATCGTCAACCGCAGCAGCGATTAACAGTGTGATACTCGTGACAACTTCGCGGATTTTATTGCTAATTTTTAAATAAAAACTGTAATTATACTCAGTGGGAATCCCCAGATGGCGCTATATTGTTTCTCCCAAAATTTTCTCTAAAGATTTGAAAGAAAAAATATAAAACAAAAAACCACCGAAAATAGAAAATTGAAAATTTATAAAATTAATTATGAAAAAGTAATACATTGAATAAATTGAATTACATTTTAAAATTTCAATGTTACTTGAGTTTAATAATGTAAACAGTTGAGTAATATAAGTTTTGTAGTTAATTTTACGAAAACAATCTTTATACCTATTTAAAACACATAAATATAAAAATTTTAAGGGAAAAGCATTGCTCTTTTAATAGTTATAAACATATTTCTTCTGAAATTAACTACATTTACAGCCTCATATTATAATATTTTCGACTGTTATACTAAATGACATTCAAAACAAATTTTTTCAAGAGAAAAAACACTGAAAATGGGAGAAACATTTTTATTTTGAAGTTATGACTTTTAGAAGGCGAAATACTGCTACTATATATTATCATTTCGTGATATTTTTTATTTAATAATAATAATAATCCACTGATGACTGATATGACATTGGTCAGTAAAATATACAAAAAGTTTTTGCATAAGTAAATAAATACGAAATTCCGTACATTTATCTGTCAAATTCATATTTGATGATATCTGAGAATATTTCTTAATTTCTTCTTAGACAAATAAATAATGATTCTAAAATGTTATAAATTATTATATATCGTATATATAATTAAATTTTAGTTCTTACATTATAATATACAGTATTTTTATTGTTAAAATTAATTTACTTCTTTTCTATTTTTATTTAATTAATTTTAAATAAATTTCCAACTATAATTTTTTGTTCTCATTTAATTATCAAAGAAAAATTAGTTAAACAGTTTTTCCCCTCTTAAACTTTTAAATATAAAACAAACATTTTATAAATTAATTTTAAAATATAAAAAAATTTATTTTTAAAATGATTATTATAGAAAACATAAAAATATAGCAATTTTTAATTAAAATTTATTAGTTTTTGTCTATTGATGATGATGATGATG
>NW_019384790.1:307446-323072 GCF_000671375.1 Centruroides sculpturatus | reverse complement strand
TCTCTTTGTATCTGCCTTCCGTAAGCTTGTAATTTCAATTTTGTTGAGAATTCAGTTTATCGTTTGTAACATTAAAAAAATATGAATATCTATTGAGATATATAATATTTTTATACCTCGAAAATTTATTGAAATTGGAATTTTGTGTGCGGAAAAAAAAAAAAAACGTTTAGTTCCAAAATAGGAAATAAAATTTCACCTTTTCATGTATGCAAATTCGATTTACTTCTTTAATTTTTTTCCTTGAAAATTTAAATTCATCTGAATCATTATGTTTTAACTTTTAATAACAGTGTACCATTTTTTTTTATAAATTAATTATTATTGAAGACATTAAACAATTTAAAAATGCATTAAATTTTAAAATTTAAATAAAATTTTTAATTTTAAGCCTTATCTTTAACTTATCTCTAAATAAAAATGATTAAATTTTTAAACGAAAAAATGTTAATATATAAAATAACCATTAGAATACAGAATGAAACTTTAAATAATATACACATAGTAAATAGAAAAATATCTGTTCATTATTAATTTTAAATTAAAAAATAACAACTCCACTCGTCGTTATTTTTATTATTCTAAATTAAAGCAGCTAAATTAGAAATTTAAATAAATAAACCAATTTATTATTTTTTTTTAATTTCTCTGTAACAAATTAATACAGAAAACATCGTTTTTCAAGAGGAAAAATCTATAGATTCTTTTCATGTAAAAAAAATATTAAGACATATTTTTTTATATAAGGACTATAAATTCAGTTGTAGAAAATTTAAAAAGAAAAAGAAAAAATTTAGTATAACATTTAATTAAAATATATTTTGATTAATTTAAAAAATAGGAGGGGGAAAAAAGAAAAATTTCACAATAATTTCGGGTCGTTGATTAATTATAATTCCGCTCGATTCAGAAAGTATCGAGTTGTTATTAGCAGAAAGATTAAAATAAGGTAAATCAATTTAATGTAAGTTTTATTTCACGGTATAGATAGATCGATTTCAATGGAATAAAGATAGTTATCTAATTGCCACTACTCGAAGACATTTGATTAGTTTCCCACTCAAATGTCGTTGAGGAGAGATCTAAGAATAGAGAAAAATCCAAGGTTTTATCGTGGTAGAGAATCCAGATCCTTTCCAATATACTTCTTTAACCCTTAGCAATCACTAGATATAGCGGCTCCTTGCTGTAATGGAAGAGTTTTAACGATAAAGAAACTGAATGAGTAGCAGTATTGTCAATCTTAATCGTTACCTTAACACCAAAATCGTCAACCGCAGCAGCGATTAACAGTGTGATACTCGTGACAACTTCGCGGATTTTATTGCTAATTTTTAAGTAAAAACTGTAATTAGACTCAGTGGGAATCCCCAGATGGCGCTATATTGTTTCTCCCAAAATTTTCTCTAACGATTTGAAAGAAAAAATATAAAACAAAAAACCACCGAAAATAGAAAATTGAAAATTTATAAAATTAATTATGAAAAAGTAATACATTGAATAAATTGAATTACATTTTAAAATTTCAATGTTACTTGAGTTTAATAATGTAAACAGTTGAGTAATATAAGTTTTGTAGTTAATTTTACGAAAACAATCTTTGTACCTATTTAAAACACATAAATATAAAAATTTTAAGGAAAAAGCATTGCTCTTTTAATAGTTATAAACATATTTCTTCTGAAATTAACTACATTTACAGCCTCATATTATAATATTTTCGACTGTTATACTAAATGACATTCAAAACAAATTTTTTCAAGAGAAAAAACACTGAAAATGGGAGAAACATTTTTATTTTGAAGTTATGACTTTTAGAAGGCGAAATACTGCTACTATATATTATCATTTCGTGATATTTTTTATCTAATAATAATAATAATCCACTGATGACTGATATGACATTGGTCAGTAAAATATACAAAAAGTTTTTGCATAAGTAAATAAATACGAAATTCCGTACATTTATCTGTCAAATTCATATTTGATGATATCTGAGAATATTTCTTAATTTCTTCTTAGACAAATAAATAATGATTCTAAAATGTTATAAATTATTATATATCGTATATATAATTAAATTTTAGTTCTTACATTATAATATACAGTATTTTTATTGTTAAAATTAATTTACTTCTTTTCTATTTTTATTTAATTAATTTTAAATAAATTTCCAACTATAATTTTTTGTTCTCATTTAATTATCAAAGAAAAATTAGTTAAACAGTTTTTCCCCTCTTAAACTTTTAAATATAAAACAAACATTTTATAAATTAATTTTAAAATATAAAAAAATTTATTTTTAAAATGATTATTATAGAAAACATAAAAATATAGCAATTTTTAATTAAAATTTATTAGTTTTTGTCTATTGATGATGATGATGATGGTGGTGGTGGTGGTGGTGGTGGTGGTGGTGTAGTTAATTAATTAAATATTTATTTTAAATTGTAAAAATTACTAACTTGAAGACCTATGATTATGTAGTTATATTTAACCCAATTTATTTTGATTTAACTCTAAACTTTGCACAATTATTTAATTTATAAATAATAATAATAACAACAATAATGTAATGCATCATTTTAAGAAGAGTTTGTAATAAACTCAAGAATAAAAGTTATATTACTTAATTTTCTTATCATTTTGAATTAAAATTTTTAAAATAGAATATGAAAAAGCTCTTAATCGTCCAGAATTTTTTTATAACTAAATCAATAAAGAATACAACTATGTTATCTTTCGCGTAATTTGTTTCAAAGAAAACGCATCTGCTTATGACAAAAATTATTGACTCAATGAACAAGAAGACAACAGTTTGAAGTATTAAATGATAAATTATTAAATTATTATGCCTTTTTTACTAACCGAAACGCGTTTAAATTCTTTAATGTTGCAGTGCAAGTTTCTTAAAACTCGAGAAAAAGTGAAATTTCAATTCAAAAATAATTGTTTACAAATTCCAGCAACGTTTTCTTTTATTGGTTCTTATAGCTCTCAATAGAATAATATTTCATAGAAATGATTATAATTTCAACAATGCGTTGAAAAGTATAAAATCATGAAAAGTATTATTAAAATTAATTTTCTAGATATTTATTTTGAATTATATATAAAATAAGAATTAATTTATTTTAATGTAAGATGTTAAATTTTTACTGTTTTCCTTTCTTAGTTTACACGTATTGATTGTTAACGTTGAAAAGAGAAAAAATCGGAAATGAAATTTTATTGTTAACTGTCAGTATTCGTGAAAAGAATTAATTTCATGCTTATTAATTATTTCTCTAATTATATTTTTATATATCTATTAAATAATTGTAATTAAAATTTAGAGTATTAAAATACAATGTGATCATAAAGAGTAGTTGTTCGGCCCTCTTTGCTAGCCTATTGGGAAAATCTCAACCAACTTTTGAATGTCTGCTGCCCTGAATATGCGGTTTCAATTTTCGGAAAAATAAATGTAATTTAAACTTCATCCATTAGGGTAAAATGTGGCGCTTCTGTCCCCTCATATTATAGATGTTTCTAATTTGACATGTCAGCTGTCGAAAAACTATGACTACTTTGTGACTGCATTTATGTCTAATATTCGTTAGAAAAAACTGTACTTAATATGCACGTTAACAAACAAGCAGCGCCAAATTTTGCCTTAGCGGCTAAATTTTGAAATAAAATTTTTCATGAAAATCGAAACCGCATACCCAGTGCAGTATGTATAGAAAATTTGGTTGAGATTTACCCAACAGTCCATTCTACAGAAAGCTTTAAACATCTAGTCTTTAATTACTATCACCCTGTATAAAGAGAATATTGAACTATCCTAAATTCAGAATTTATACGATAATCTTTAATTACTTTCACAAGTAATTTATCTTAAGCTATATCTATTACTATTTTATCAAGTTTAATTTAATTAAATTTTTAAATAAAATATCTTTTTTTTTAAATTTCGTTTAATTTTATTTAATTAAAATGATCGCATATTTTAATAAAAAGTATATTAATTTCTAATCTACTTTTATTTCAGTTTTTCAAATATATCATTTTTTTATTTAATTCTATATAATGTAAAATATAAATGAATATTTTACGACATATATAGGAATATATTTTATGTAGTTTTATTGGAAAATATAAATTATTTTGGGATTTTTTATTTTTGGAACATATGGAGGAAATTTGAAAAAGATAAATAGCTTCAGCATTCATAAAAAAGTCAGTTCATATTTGATGGAGAGATATACTCAATAGCTACATATATGTAAATAGTACATTTAGTCAGTGGAATTACGTGACCCAACACATTTTCATGTCAGATACATTTCTTAAGAAATATTTGCACACTCCCAATGGAAAACTCACTTTGCTTACTAAGAAAAACATAAACATTTTCTGAGATCCTTGTATATTGCCAAAAGCAACTTAAAACTATAATAAAGTTTCTTTTTAGTAAATGAAAACTAAAATATTACAAATTAGAGCTTTTATTATTTTATTTTTATATTAAACTGGAAGTAGTTTTTGCAATAAATTACAAAAATTTTAAACTTTAGCGTAGATTTAATATACTTTTTTTATTTCAAAAATTAAATTTTTTCATATGAAACTACACGGTATAAAACAACATAATATTTCTATATTAAAATATGTATGTTTTATATAGTTTTAAATGTGTTATTTTAATGTAAATATAGAATTTTTTTTTGATTTATGAGAATTTTGAGTTTACATTTGTTAAATTTTAAAATATTTATGTTATAAAATTTAAAAAATTTTTGTAAATAAAATAAAATAAAAATTGTTAAAATTATATACAATTTATTGATGTATGTATAACATATTTTAGTTTAATAAAATAAATTATTGATACTGAGAAACAGAACTGAAAATATTTTTCTGCAGACATTTATTATCCGAAGTTTGCATCTTAAGGACATTAAACGGAACCAAGAAGTAAAATGTGACCGGATCATTGAGGATATCCTTAAAACTAGGTAAAGTTTACAGAATATATCAAAGATGGTTCCCTACTATGAGACTTTACGCCTTGAGTTTTAACATTATGTAAACCTATAAATTTTCTTTAAAAAGATGAAATATTATACAGAAATATCCTAGGGGAATTTTCAACTATAGAGATATTATCCAGAACAATCCCAGTTTGGCCGTTTCGTCAAAAAATATGAGGTGTTTTGTGTTTTCTGTCATCGAAAAAATGATAAATCAATCATAAAATAAATCTGAATTTTTTACAGACAATCTGTTTGGCAAGTCTGTATTTAGGTTATCAAATAATCTATAATATATTACAGTTGTCTCTATTATTTTATAAATATTTAATTTTAAAATTTATTATCAAATATTTAGGACGTCATCGAAATAAAAACTAGTTTAATTCGATAAAAAAGTTGTCAAGCAGTAAAATGTATATTTTATAATTTGATATTTTCATGAATTTCTTGTAATTGGATGAAATATTCTACGTATAAGCAGTTTCATGGCATGAAACTAGGAAAATATTATTATTACGCTCCAAGTAAACTCTTTTTTATTGTATACATTGGTATTTATTCATTATTGAATTCTGTAACCTGCATTATGTGTTAGGAAGACAAAGTCTTTTGCAGATAAACGTAGCTTATACATCCAATCACTGGACGTCCAACATGCTTCCTGAAAGCTCTTAACCCCATTTCTCTTTTCACCACGATAGTTCTCGTCGTGATTTGTCAATTGCCGTCGAATCCAACTCTTCATACAAGACGTATGATGGGATAAGAACATGTCTGGCTCAAACTGCTCAACTATATACGTTATACAATCCAATGAAAGATAACCTCATCATATTGAAATATCACCAAAGTTCATCATGAATCATTTGTTCTCCTTTACCTATCACAGAAAGTTTTAGAAGTCTATTTTTTCCTATTGTACAGGAAAAAATTTTAAAGTTATATTTAATAAATTGCATTTCTTTTAGAATTTATTTTGTAAAAGATTATAATAAAAAGAATTGGAATAATAAAGAAAAATTGTATTTAATAAAATATTAAATGAAATATTGATTTTTGCAGAATGCCAGAAAAAATTCGAAAGGTTATATCTGACATTATTTATACTCTTAATTTAGTGTTTATAATATACAAATGTTAAGGATTAATTATTAAAACGTTAATAAAAATAAGGCATTTAAAAGCAATATTTTTAAAGTTGTAGTGTATTACCCATAAGACATGTATACAAATATATCATGTAACTATTATGTGAAGAAGAAAAATAATTTAATTTATCTTTCTCTATCTTCACATAACTGTCTAACATATTGTTGCTAGATTTGGTATAAGAAGTGGTGTTTGATTTTTGAANAATACTTGTTTTCTTTCATTAAAGCTGTTTTAGATTTACGTTCAAGACCAAATTTAAGAGTTTAACTTTCTGAATTCTTTTAAAGCCAAATAAACTTAAATCAAGTTTTAAAAAAATTGTTTAAATCTTTTAAAAATTTCATTTGTAAAATATAATTTAGAAAATTATAACATATACAGATTTATAAGTTGTATTTTCTTTGAAATTCAATATAATAAAAATAATATAACAGTATAAATGAATCTATTTATATTGAAACTAAGTGATATAGGCTATATGTTTGTGGAAAAGCTCTTTAGATTAATTCTGTTTAACTTTTCTATTTTTGTAATTAAATATTTATGTGATTATTCCAACAAAACAATTTTAGAATTTTTAATAAAATTATTTAATTTTTAATTTAGAGCTAATTTTCATATTTACTAAAATTCTGGGTTAATTATCTATTCTTTTTGAAATTCAACTTTATTTTATTCCTTCTTAATATACATAATATCAAAGAGTAAACCAACTATACCTTACATCTCGTTTCAATATTTTTATTTAATATCTGTCTCAGGAATTTTATCACTTTTGTGGTAAACAACTTGATCAATAGAAGCAGAGAATATGTCGACTGCACAAATGATAAAAGGCCTTTAACATATACACACGGTGCTGTGCAGTTCAGCTGTCATAAACCATGCTGCATCGGATCTGGCGGAAACCGTTGTCTATAAAATGTAATATATACTACCGACGTGTATGCAAATGAACGTATATTTGATATTCTCTCTCTGCTACCTAGCCATACGAAGGATATTACCTTTGCTACGTCTCTTAAAATAGCAAAAGTTCTATGCATTTCCTATATACTTATATCGTTTGACTAAAGTTGTTAAGAACTTCAAAAACTTCAGGAAAACTAATTTCCTCCAAATACTTTACGTGTTTCTGACAATATAAAAAAAAGTTCGTAATATTCTATGTTAAAATTTTATTTACTAAGTTAAATCTGAAGAGATTTTCAGAATTAGAAATGTTTATCCTTGTCTTATAAGTTAAGTTTAATTTAATTTTTAGGATAATTTTGAACTATACTTTTTCTCTTAAAAACATTCTAAATTGATTTTTAAAATTGTTTAAAATTAATTGTGAACGGTTTAATTTGAGAAGTTTATTTTAAAAATTATCTCTGTCAATATTACCTTAGTTCTGATGACATTAAATTTAATTTTCATTAAATATGTTTTCCATAAAAATAATTAAATATTTATAAAAATCTGAACATGTGCTTTATTATAATTTAAAATATACTTAAGAAAGCAGATTCATTATTTATCAATCTTAAATAAATTTTCTAGATAACAAGAAAATAGCTTTTAATTTTAATAAAATATAAAAATCGCACGGTATTTTTAAATAAAAAAATTTTCAATTTTAAATAGATAAAAACCGTTTCATTCCAAAAGTTAAATGATAGATTTACGAAGATTTATTAAATATTTTAGATATTACATAGACGAAGCATATTCGATTTATCAAATTTAATATAAAAGCAAGCAATAAATTTTATTCATTTCTATCATTTCATAGCTCCGAGAAATTTAGCAGAAAGCAACCTCAGCATTCTCATCAGAGTTTCTTATCGGAAGATATTACTAATGTGACTGCTATTTCTGCATCTTTAATGTAATCTTCTTCGACAGCAACACTCGTTTACCACGTTTCCGATATTATGTAGAAGACATTACTAGGAATCTAGTCATCAGTGCTTCAATTCTTTTTGCCATTATACAAGTTTCTAACGTCTTTTGGTCTATAAGAATTTCCCGATAAAACACCAGCGACAGTAATCAACTTGGTTTCCTAGAGGCAAAGCGATTCATAACCAACTAAAACACGGCGATTTCCAGGTCAGTAGATTGCCATACAAAATCTTGTTTCCCTTCATCATTTACCATTAGGTCGCATCGATGCAAGACACCGATCCTACCTTCTGTATAGTTTCTTCGGAATAGTTCTTTAACAACATCCGCCTATCGTATATTTTAGAACACTGGCTAAGGCATCTTTCGGTCAAGTAATATTTCATGGCTCAGCATGGAACGATGTTCACTTCCCAGAACACTATAGACTGTGACAGTATTACATGATTAATGTAGGGATTTTGTTGCCGAACAACAAACTGTGAGCCATCTGTGTAGAGATAACGATAGGATTGGTGATAGATAACTTTCTGTTGTAAAGGAATTACATTTTAGTTATTTAAGCTTGATTGCGCTTGATTCGCGATGCTTATATTTTATTTCTTATTAAATCATTCAATTGTTTTTATTATAAACGTTTTTTGTATCGAATAAAACAAATGCAATTTGTCACACGAATAAACAATTTTATTTATGAAAACTTCTGTTAAGCTGGCTTGTTAAAGGTCACTTTTCAATTAATGCTTTCGAGTGTAATGATGACTTTTCAAATCGCTTAATCTCTTTCAATAGATCGTCTCAGAGATATTTTGAATAGAAACTAAATTGATTACTTCAAAAGGAATTTGTTATTTTTTTATTTCTTATACCATTAAAAGTTTTTTTGCTTAATGATTTATAGAAAGGAAAAAAAATTGAATTCGGTACTTCTGTATTTATTCCATTCACACAAATACTCGAATTAATTGTCTAATTATAATGCTAAGAAGAAGTATGTAAAATCTACTTAAAAAACTTCTAAGTTATTAAAATTATTTTTAAAATAAAAAAGCAATCTTACATCTACTATTGAAACAAATTGTATAGAAAAAGAATAAAGATACCTGAAAATTTAATAACCGATAGTTTTCTTCTTCATTTAACTCTTCAGTTTCACGTTAATGAGCGTTATTCTAGTAGTTGGTTCTTCATTATAAGAAATATTTAAGTACATAAAAATGTTGAGAAAATTTTTAAAAAATATTATTATATTATGAATTTGAATTATTTTCTATTTAATAATTCGGAAATTTTTCTATTTTTATAATAGATGTATAGTACTGTACATCATTATTTATAATAAAACTTTATGAGTTTTTTTTAATAAGAAACATAATTTAGCCAAGATATTTTAGATTTTATTGCAATTTACCTTTTACATTTGCTTTCCATTTTAATTTGACAAATCTTCACTAAGGATTTACTTTGAGATATAAACTTTAGCTGCAAATCGTAACAAGACATTTCTAATTAACTTGTGATTATCTTGCCACAATTAATTTTCTACTTGCCAAGAAAATAATATTTTTAAAAATATGTTTCTTGCATTATAAAATTTGTTTCTCTCTTCAGTGTTTATTGAAATATTGTTTAAATTTATTACAATTTTAATCATAACTATACTTTAATCTAATCTATTTAATACATAAAATATTTTCAAATACATCTGAGGAAAATAAATTATTAAATTAAATAATTTCATCGGATGTGGCATAAAATTTTAATTATGAAGCTAAATCACTAGTAATTATGAATTTAGTAATATAAGAAAAAATAAATATATAAACTTTATTGTTAAATAATAGTGTTTATACTTTTATTATGTAATTGNTGTAAACATTATCAACAAATTCAAAAAATTTAATTAAATTAATTAAAATTTTTGAGAATTACTTAGAATCATTACAACTTTTCACAGTTTTAGTGATCTAAAATCAATAGATTAATGAAACGTTTCTTGAAATATATGCACTAATTATTATATATTATGATTACCTAGAATTCTTTGACCGTCTGACCAAAGAAACAAAGATTAACGTGTTTTATATTGCAGCTAACCTACAAGTATTTGTAGATAATGTTCGAGCGGAAACTTGTCAGGTAAATGGGCCGAAAGAGTCATTGCTCTTGTATGAGTCTGCCAATTACGAGGCTTATCAAATCAAATTGCATACTCTCCTCTTACAGACAGAAAGAAACGAAATCAATAAAGAAGTACACCCATTCAGGTAAACGACAAAACTTTTGATATTTTCCAATTATCTAAAATGCATTTTAAAATCTTTTGTATGATTCATATAACTTTAAAAAACAATGTTAAATTTCAAAATTAAGGAATTAAATCATAAATTATATAAAAAGCATATAACTTATTATATTTTATATGTAATTTCGTAAAATATAATTAGTAAATTTCGATATACTTAGTTTTGTGTATTTAAATAATTCTACATGCATTTCATGAATAAGTTTCTATCGTCTGAATGTCTATCGAATTACTTTTAACAAAAGGAATTACTTTAACATCAATATTAATTTTATTTAAGATTATTACATTAATAATGTAATAAGTAAGCAAATTTACAAATTTTATTTATGAATATTTCATATAAGAACTTTTATTCAATAAAATTAAATAGCAAATTAACAATGCTGGGTCTAAATCACTAGTAATTATGAATTTAGTAATATAAGAAAAAATAAATATATAAACTTTATTGTTAAATAATAGTGTTTATACTTTTATTATGTAATTGAAATTGTGTTTTGGTTTTTAATATTACATCAATGACATTTTGTACTTTGTGTTTTCTATTTCTGTTTCTTTCTTTCTACTTTTCAACTTCCGAGAAACGTGATCTGTAAGTCAATAGTTTTGTCAAAACATTGTCTTTCCTATTATAACGTTTGTGTTGGCTTCTGGTACGTTGCTAGAATATGTCCACGAGTAATCTGGATAGAAGCCGTATTTTATACATTAAAGTCCTTCTTAATAATAGCAACAGCAGCAAATTTTATAAAACATCTGCTAAATCTTTAAACGAATTATAAATTTATAAACGATACGTTTGATTATCAATTTACAATAAGGTTTAAGAGCAAAATTTCATTTTTTTATAAGAGTTAATAAACAGAATAACTTCAAAAATGTGTGTAATCAGAAAAAATTGCTGAATTTTTTAAATATTTCATTTTCAATTGATGAAGCTTAACACATGAACGTGTTAAAATTATTACTAAATTTTTAGAGTGTATTAATAAGAATTAACTTATATTATTTAAAGTAAAATTTTTTATAAACATTTTAATAATACATAAATTTAAGTTATTTTTAGTTAAATATATGAAATAAAAATAATTAGATTTCTGCTTTTAAACCTCAATTTTATTTATGACAATTTAAGCATTTTGATTACAAAAAATAAATTAAATTTTTAAAATATTATTTCATTTATTTTTAACACCAATTATAATATTTGAAATAAATCAAATTTAATGAAAAGCAATAAATATTTCACAATTAAAAAATGTAACATTATTTTTATCATAATCACTTTCTATTAATGCTACTATTAACATGAATATATGTACTAATGCAATTTATAGAAGTCGTTTACATTGGTTTTTAATCAAAACATGAAATCAATAATTTGAATAAATTTAATTTTATTGGCAAGTTAATTAAATAGATGTTGCTGTTTAGATGTATAATTAAACTATAACTCATTTTTAAAAAGTTTGAAGTTTTACTTTAACAGTTTTATAGAAAAATTATTTTTCTATAAATATTGAATTAAAATTAATTATTATTAATTAAATTATTCAATCGAATATTTATGTATGTATATATATATTTAAAAATAAACATTACCACATTTTTTAAAGATTTCTTTTAAATGCATGCCTATATTCCATGATATAATAAACCTGTAGAAAACAACCATGTTCCTTTATTTAGCAAAAATGTTTTGTGCTAGCTACTTTAAATAAATAATTACCTGGAGCGAAATTATAATAATTTATTTCATTATAAGACTATGAAATTTTAATTGGATACTTGTAACTTTTATTTTCTTATAAGTTTCTGTAATATTATAATAGACTTCTCATAATTATTTATTTATAACAATTGTTATAATGAATTTCTTTTTTATTTGTAATTAAAAAAATATGAAGAAACATATTACTTTTAAATACTAGTCTGCAAACTGTTACTGAAAATAAGTTTAACGTAATAAGAGTAAAACAATAGCGAGGAAAAATAACATTGAATATTTCTTAAATATACAATTTATATATATTTTTATATTTTGTATATTCTACAACAAATACATTGTAAATAATATATAAATTTGGTAAATAAATTTAATATTTTAAAATGTTTTTGTGCTGTATTTTAAATATTAATTATATCATGCAGTTTTTTACACATAATATAATAATACGGGAATTTCTTTTCTTTAGTATTGCTGCAAGAATTGTTGTTTTATTTAGTTCAAATATAGATGATAATTAAAACGTCTTTCACTCAAATTTAAATGATTGGCATCTATTTTGGAATATTATTAATATCTGTTAAATATCCATTTAATCTGAATCATGTACAGTACAGTAGTTTAATAAATGTCAATGATTTATTCTCTTTCGAAATTAATTAATTATACAATATACTTTCTACATTTACACGATCAGAATGAAATGAATCATTGGAATTATGTGCCATGTTTTGAAATTTGTGAAAATTAGACATTGGTAATTATAATTTTAATAAAGTGTAAATTCTAAAGATATTTTATATTCTATTTTAGTAACTATTTAAAATTAAATCATTTAAATATTACTTTATTTATTTTTATTTAATTTTGGTCACATAATTTTCATCCTTTACTTTAAACTTATTATCTAAAAATAAGTGTTATTTATTATTTGTAGTTAAAACTTAAAACGTGTTTTTATTTGAAGAAAAATTAAAGCTTTCATTTTAAAAAGTGAACCATCTATATTTAATACATAAAATATTTTCAAATACATCTGAGGAAAATAAATTATTAAATTAAATAATTTCATCGGATGTGGCATAAAATTTTAATTATGAAGCTAAATCACTAGTAATTATGAATTTAGTAATATAAGAAAAAATAAATATATAAACTTTATTGTTAAATAATAGTGTTTATACTTTTATTATGTAATTGAAATTGTGTTTTGGTTTTTAATATTACATCAATGACATTTTGTACTTTGTGTTTTCTATTTCTGTTTCTTTCTTTCTACTTTTCAACTTCCGAGAAACGTGATCTGTAAGTCAATAGTTTTGTCAAAACATTGTCTTTCCTATTATAACGTTTGTGTTGGCTTCTGGTACGTTGCTAGAATATGTCCACGAGTAATCTGGATAGAAGCCGTATTTTATACATTAAAGTCCTTCTTAATAATAGCAACAGCAGCAAATTTTATAAAACATCTGCTAAATCTTTAAACGAATTATAAATTTATAAACGATACGTTTGATTATCAATTTACAATAAGGTTTAAGAGCAAAATTTCATTTTTTTATAAGAGTTAATAAACAGAATAACTTCAAAAATGTGTGTAATCAGAAAAAATTGCTGAATTTTTTAAATATTTCATTTTCAATTGATGAAGCTTAACACATGAACGTGTTAAAATTATTACTAAATTTTTAGAGTGTATTAATAAGAATTAACTTATATTATTTAAAGTAAAATTTTTTATAAACATTTTAATAATACATAAATTTAAGTTATTTTTAGTTAAATATATGAAATAAAAATAATTAGATTTCTGCTTTTAAACCTCAATTTTATTTATGACAATTTAAGCATTTTGATTACAAAAAATAAATTAAATTTTTAAAATATTATTTCATTTATTTTTAACACCAATTATAATATTTGAAATAAATCAAATTTAATGAAAAGCAATAAATATTTCACAATTAAAAAATGTAACATTATTTTTATCATAATCACTTTCTATTAATGCTACTATTAACATGAATATATGTACTAATGCAATTTATAGAAGTCGTTTACATTGGTTTTTAATCAAAACATGAAATCAATAATTTGAATAAATTTAATTTTATTGGCAAGTTAATTAAATAGATGTTGCTGTTTAGATGTATAATTAAACTATAACTCATTTTTAAAAAGTTTGAAGTTTTACTTTAACAGTTTTATAGAAAAATTATTTTTCTATAAATATTGAATTAAAATTAATTATTATTAATTAAATTATTCAATCGAATATTTATGTATGTATATATATATTTAAAAATAAACATTACCACATTTTTTAAAGATTTCTTTTAAATGCATGCCTATATTCCATGATATAATAAACCTGTAGAAAACAACCATGTTCCTTTATTTAGCAAAAATGTTTTGTGCTAGCTACTTTAAATAAATAATTACCTGGAGCGAAATTATAATAATTTATTTCATTATAAGACTATGAAATTTTAATTGGATACTTGTAACTTTTATTTTCTTATAAGTTTCTGTAATATTATAATAGACTTCTCATAATTATTTATTTATAACAATTGTTATAATGAATTTCTTTTTTATTTGTAATTAAAAAAATATGAAGAAACATATTACTTTTAAATACTAGTCTGCAAACTGTTACTGAAAATAAGTTTAACGTAATAAGAGTAAAACAATAGCGAGGAAAAATAACATTGAATATTTCTTAAATATACAATTTATATATATTTTTATATTTTGTATATTCTACAACAAATACATTGTAAATAATATATAAATTTGGTAAATAAATTTAATATTTTAAAATGTTTTTGTGCTGTATTTTAAATATTAATTATATCATGCAGTTTTTTACACATAATATAATAATACGGGAATTTCTTTTCTTTAGTATTGCTGCAAGAATTGTTGTTTTATTTAGTTCAAATATAGATGATAATTAAAACGTCTTTCACTCAAATTTAAATGATTGGCATCTATTTTGGAATATTATTAATATCTGTTAAATATCCATTTAATCTGAATCATGTACAGTACAGTAGTTTAATAAATGTCAATGATTTATTCTCTTTCGAAATTAATTAATTATACAATATACTTTCTACATTTACACGATCAGAATGAAATGAATCATTGGAATTATGTGCCATGTTTTGAAATTTGTGAAAATTAGACATTGGTAATTATAATTTTAATAAAGTGTAAATTCTAAAGATATTTTATATTCTATTTTAGTAACTATTTAAAATTAAATCATTTAAATATTACTTTATTTATTTTTATTTAATTTTGGTCACATAATTTTCATCCTTTACTTTAAACTTATTATCTAAAAATAAGTGTTATTTATTATTTGTAGTTAAAACTTAAAACGTGTTTTTATTTGAAGAAAAATTAAAGCTTTCATTTTAAAAAGTGAACCATCTATATTTAATACATAAAATATTTTCAAATACATCTGAGGAAAATAAATTATTAAATTAAATAATTTCATCGGATGTGGCATAAAATTTTA
>NW_019384790.1:298772-307246 GCF_000671375.1 Centruroides sculpturatus | reverse complement strand
TATATATATGGATAAAATTAAATTAAAACGTTTAAATTGAATAAAATTAGTTATTAAAATTAATTTTATACACGATAGAATGTACAGTAATTATTATGTGCACGATAAAATCCGTGCCTATTAATACTAACTTTATAGATAGAATACCTGTTACAATAATTAATTGTAATAACAATTTAACAACAATTTACAGCAATATTAAAATTATAATTCTCTTACAGTTGTTCCAAGTTTTTTTCATACAACATACTTAATTTTCAGAAAAAAGTAATTATATTTGATTAACTTTGTTTTCTAAAATGAAATTTTCATATTTATATTAAAAAATTCAAAATACTTAAAATTAAATTCTTATGAAAACTTAAGATTTCATTTAAATATTTTAATATATTCTGTAAAACACATTAAATATTACATAGTTTAAACATTGTATATACATAAAATAGTAGAGTATATATTTATATATTTCATATAAGTTATAAAAATTTTTCAAATATTAAAATACCCAGTCTTAAAATATAAAAAGTTTTTAAAATAATTTATTATAAAATAATCAAGTTTAGATTTTTTATTGTATTTTCCAATTTATTAATTTTGCATCTTCAACAATACATTAAATCTACATATTACGTATAAGTCAAACTTAAATTTAGTATACCATGGTTTATTCTCCTCTGAGATTGGCACTAAATTGAGTATGGTTCTCAACTAAAGTACCTTTAACAATATATTAATGAGATTTTTACGCAACTTTGAGTTCGAGTTTTACAGTTTGAATGTTATGTGATTTATTGATAACAATGTAATTTGCAATGAAAAATCGTATATTCAGTATTTCACAGATACTTAAGGCAGTCGCGCGTTATCCTATGACAAAAAGGGCAATTCCTGAGGCTCCCACCAACGGAAGCTCATACCAAATTATTATAAAAAGATATTTCCCCAAAATAATTCCCTCCAAGAAAAACGTTTAAAGTCAACACTGTACTATAAATGAAGACATCTAATTCAAATTTGCCTGGCCCCTACGAAGCTATAATGCGCCATTTATTAAAGGGTAATATGTTTAATATTTATAGAGTAGATCCACCCACAAGAATTTATTGTTAATATACGCATATAGAAAGGCTTTGTGTAGAGGTTTGACAATATATAGGCCTGTTCGCATTCAATACTTGCAAGTTAGCACTTAAATAATGATGTTTTAAAAATACTAAATGATTATTAAACTTAAATTTAAACAATATTAATTATAGATTATACGTATATCTACAGAACTGTTATAAATGAAAATTAATATGAAAAGGATGTTTTTGGAATTTATATTTAAAAAATCGAATTAATTTATTGGAATGATATAAATTATTTATAAAAATTAATAAAATTGACGTAAAGGAGTGAAATATTTTAATAATTAACTTACAAAACTTAATTGCTTGTTAATTGCTTGCTTGTGTTAAACCTGTTAAGTAAATTAAAGAATTAAGAACTTAAATTTTTAATATTTACATTGTTAAAAATTAATTTTTTTAATGTATTAAAATTTTTATAATAACAATAAACAGACTAATGAAGTCTTCACAATTTAATTGCATTAAATTAATTGCAAAAATTAATTTGCACAGGATAATTCTTATAAGTTTATGCATTATAGAAGTTATTTAAAAATCTTTATTGTAATTACTAATCCCACTGCGTGATGTTTTACTATTATTTCGGTAGTTAAGATTTATTAATGTAATAATTAATTAATAAGCTATAAAAATTAAATTCTTATGAACGATCAACAAATTCTTTATCTAATTAAATTTTTTATATTTTTGAAATATTCTTTTAAACGTACTTACACCAACTAATTCCCGACATAAAAAAATAAATTCTTAGTCATAAGTAAAATTTAAAATTTATTTTGAAATGATCAAATTTTGGAAATAAATTTCTATAACACCGTAAAAAGATATTTGTATTCATAAAAATTTTATACATATTTTTATTATGTCTTTCATATTGAAATTTTTACATATATTTTCTGTAATAGAAACGTCTTTTTAAAATGAAAAATTCTAAAAATAAAAAAGAAAACTCTTAAAATTTTTACTTTTTAAAGTATTGTTTCTTTTATTTCGGTTTCAAAATAAGAAATCTAACTTTTATCTATAGCAGAGTTCGTTTTGCTGTTCAATCTATTGGGTAGGGTCTTAAAACTATAACTTACAGTAGATAATGCAATGTACTCTGAGACTTAGTTGATGCAAGCTTTAGAATTTTCACTGAACTGACAACGGTGAAAACACCAAACGGGTGGTTGAATTCCCATCGAGGGATATATCTAGACAACCTGCACCTGACAGTTTTCTCTCGGAAACCTTATCTCTAGAGTAACGTTGATAACATACTTTACATTTCCTGTTTTCTGAAAAGTATTAAATGACGACCTATTCTATTCCTAAGAAAGTGTCTTGTTTTCAATCTTGAATAACAGCAGATGTAAAATTCATTTCAAAAAAGACGCTTTTGTACTTTTGTGATAATCTGTAAAATAGAAGAAAAAGCCATAATCTCATTTTCATATTTTAGTGGGAAAATGAATGGATTAAACTTTCCATTCCCTTAAAAAAACAAACACGTCCAAAGCCGACAAGAACTTTACCTATTCTGAATTATTACAGAGAATTTAATAACTTACTTTACATTTATTCACTCATTCTTAATTTTTTTTCCTTCCTAATGGAACTTATTTCATTTTCAAGTAATTAATTTAATGCGTTACTAAAAATTATTTCATAAAATGTAACCGAAAATTATTATACTAAAATAAAATATTTATTAACAAATTTATATTTGTTTTTAGTAAGTAATAAAGTAGTTATTCTAATCTCAAAATAATTTATTAAATACTATTAACTTTTTTTATGTAAATTACGTTTATTATAAAATTAAAACTTAAGTTCATATCAATAGAATACAAAAAAATTGATTTTTTTCTGTCACATTCTAGTCGATATACAATCATGCTACATGCGTATCTCTTTTTACTGGATGTTTATGATCGTTGATGCTAATGATTTGTCTTTAGGTTGATAAAATGAATGAATGAGACCGTGCCTAAGTGCAAGAATATCGAGAAGACTTTTATTATAACTGACAATTTTTATTCTTTCAAGAGCTTGTTATTTCTCTATGTCGGGAAAGAAAGCTTTGATGAATCAGTAATAAAACTAAAGTAGAAATCTAGCTGAATTTCTACCTTTTTCTATTTATTGCCAAAAGAACAAGTTTCAAAATAAACTTTATATACAATCCATTGAATAATTTAAACTATTAATTAAACATTATAAAATTTTTTATTAAATATTTATAATAAAAAATATTAACTGCTTCAAGCTGAGATAGTTGCATGTTTATTCTTAAACCTTTTTATGTTTTTTAAAAACATTTTAAACTATGCATTTAGCATTTTTTCAATCAACTTTTATTCTATGTTTTTACAAAAAATACGCAAAGAGTATTGTTATTTTAAACAAATATTTTACGACGAAAAATTTTTATGTAGAGATAAATATCATAGTTATATAATCTAAACGCATATTTAAAAATATAATAAACTTCGTGGAAGAATATGTTCCTTTTACAACAAACAATAACAGTTGATATAAAATATACAAGTGTTGAAAATTTATACTCGTCGTATGTAATAATTTAAACTTTATTGTAAAATTTCTCGTGCGTATTGAACTTTACATACGCAATTTGTTACTTATAATTTAATTATATACTTTAAATAAGTTTTAATTATGATGAAGGAAGAATTTTGATTAAGAATATAAAATTTTGTTATTTACAGTAAAATATATAAAATACTATACATTACAAAGGAAATGAGTTTTAGTAAATAAATTTATCAACACAAGATTCACAAATATTTATATATTAATTATTATTATATTTTAATTTTACGCATGCATATTCTTTAATGTGTAAACATTATCAACAAATTCAAAAAATTTAATTAAATTAATTAAAATTTTTGAGAATTACTTAGAATCATTACAACTTTTCACAGTTTTAGTGATCTAAAATCAATAGATTAATGAAACGTTTCTTGAAATATATGCACTAATTATTATATATTATGATTACCTAGAATTCTTTGACCGTCTGACCAAAGAAACAAAGATTAACGTGTTTTATATTGCAGCTAACCTACAAGTATTTGTAGATAATGTTCGAGCGGAAACTTGTCAGGTAAATGGGCCGAAAGAGTCATTGCTCTTGTATGAGTCTGCCAATTACGAGGCTTATCAAATCAAATTGCATACTCTCCTCTTACAGACAGAAAGAAACGAAATCAATAAAGAAGTACACCCATTCAGGTAAACGACAAAACTTTTGATATTTTCCAATTATCTAAAATGCATTTTAAAATCTTTTGTATGATTCATATAACTTTAAAAAACAATGTTAAATTTCAAAATTAAGGAATTAAATCATAAATTATATAAAAAGCATATAACTTATTATATTTTATATGTAATTTCGTAAAATATAATTAGTAAATTTCGATATACTTAGTTTTGTGTATTTAAATAATTCTACATGCATTTCATGAATAAGTTTCTATCGTCTGAATGTCTATCGAATTACTTTTAACAAAAGGAATTACTTTAACATCAATATTAATTTTATTTAAGATTATTACATTAATAATGTAATAAGTAAGCAAATTTACAAATTTTATTTATGAATATTTCATACAAGAACTTTTATTCAATAAAATTAAATAGCAAATTAACAATGCTGGGTAAATAAAATATTCATCATGCTTTTTTAATATGCATTTTTTTGTGTTTACTTAATAAAATATTTTATATAAATTAAAATTTATTTTTATTTTTCTATAGAGAAATTATTGGATTGAAAGGCATAACTGTATAGTCTTTCAGAAACTAAATTAATTTGTTGAATAAAAGCCATATTATCAAACAGTAGTAGAATATAATATCAAGTAAATCTATTGAATTATCCTTTTCAGATATTTCAAAGTAACATTTATGTATTATCTAATGAGACCTTTATAAAATTACTTGAGATACGATTAAATAGTTTCAAGTAGTTTCGATTATAACAAATGGAGTACTTAATTAAAGAATACTAATCCTTAATTATCAAAATAATGGGGTATACTTCAAAATATACCAGAGGAAATAAATGCAATTAAACTGAATTTACAATAAGAAATTTTAAGGAATTAATAAATTAATTNATTCTACAACAAATACATTGTAAATAATATATAAATTTGGTAAATAAATTTAATATTTTAAAATGTTTTTGTGCTGTATTTTAAATATTAATTATATCATGCAGTTTTTTACACATAATATAATAATACGGGAATTTCTTTTCTTTAGTATTGCTGCAAGAATTGTTGTTTTATTTAGTTCAAATATAGATGATAATTAAAACGTCTTTCACTCAAATTTAAATGATTGGCATCTATTTTGGAATATTATTAATATCTGTTAAATATCCATTTAATCTGAATCATGTACAGTACAGTAGTTTAATAAATGTCAATGATTTATTCTCTTTCGAAATTAATTAATTATACAATATACTTTCTACATTTACACGATCAGAATGAAATGAATCATTGGAATTATGTGCCATGTTTTGAAATTTGTGAAAATTAGACATTGGTAATTATAATTTTAATAAAGTGTAAATTCTAAAGATATTTTATATTCTATTTTAGTAACTATTTAAAATTAAATCATTTAAATATTACTTTATTTATTTTTATTTAATTTTGGTCACATAATTTTCATCCTTTACTTTAAACTTATTATCTAAAAATAAGTGTTATTTATTATTTGTAGTTAAAACTTAAAACGTGTTTTTATTTGAAGAAAAATTAAAGCTTTCATTTTAAAAAGTGAACCATCTATATTTAATACATAAAATATTTTCAAATACATCTGAGGAAAATAAATTATTAAATTAAATAATTTCATCGGATGTGGCATAAAATTTTAATTATGAAGCTAAATCACTAGTAATTATGAATTTAGTAATATAAGAAAAAATAAATATATAAACTTTATTGTTAAATAATAGTGTTTATACTTTTATTATGTAATTGAAATTGTGTTTTGGTTTTTAATATTACATCAATGACATTTTGTACTTTGTGTTTTCTATTTCTGTTTCTTTCTTTCTACTTTTCAACTTCCGAGAAACGTGATCTGTAAGTCAATAGTTTTGTCAAAACATTGTCTTTCCTATTATAACGTTTGTGTTGGCTTCTGGTACGTTGCTAGAATATGTCCACGAGTAATCTGGATAGAAGCCGTATTTTATACATTAAAGTCCTTCTTAATAATAGCAACAGCAGCAAATTTTATAAAACATCTGCTAAATCTTTAAACGAATTATAAATTTATAAACGATACGTTTGATTATCAATTTACAATAAGGTTTAAGAGCAAAATTTCATTTTTTTATAAGAGTTAATAAACAGAATAACTTCAAAAATGTGTGTAATCAGAAAAAATTGCTGAATTTTTTAAATATTTCATTTTCAATTGATGAAGCTTAACACATGAACGTGTTAAAATTATTACTAAATTTTTAGAGTGTATTAATAAGAATTAACTTATATTATTTAAAGTAAAATTTTTTATAAACATTTTAATAATACATAAATTTAAGTTATTTTTAGTTAAATATATGAAATAAAAATAATTAGATTTCTGCTTTTAAACCTCAATTTTATTTATGACAATTTAAGCATTTTGATTACAAAAAATAAATTAAATTTTTAAAATATTATTTCATTTATTTTTAACACCAATTATAATATTTGAAATAAATCAAATTTAATGAAAAGCAATAAATATTTCACAATTAAAAAATGTAACATTATTTTTATCATAATCACTTTCTATTAATGCTACTATTAACATGAATATATGTACTAATGCAATTTATAGAAGTCGTTTACATTGGTTTTTAATCAAAACATGAAATCAATAATTTGAATAAATTTAATTTTATTGGCAAGTTAATTAAATAGATGTTGCTGTTTAGATGTATAATTAAACTATAACTCATTTTTAAAAAGTTTGAAGTTTTACTTTAACAGTTTTATAGAAAAATTATTTTTCTATAAATATTGAATTAAAATTAATTATTATTAATTAAATTATTCAATCGAATATTTATGTATGTATATATATATTTAAAAATAAACATTACCACATTTTTTAAAGATTTCTTTTAAATGCATGCCTATATTCCATGATATAATAAACCTGTAGAAAACAACCATGTTCCTTTATTTAGCAAAAATGTTTTGTGCTAGCTACTTTAAATAAATAATTACCTGGAGCGAAATTATAATAATTTATTTCATTATAAGACTATGAAATTTTAATTGGATACTTGTAACTTTTATTTTCTTATAAGTTTCTGTAATATTATAATAGACTTCTCATAATTATTTATTTATAACAATTGTTATAATGAATTTCTTTTTTATTTGTAATTAAAAAAATATGAAGAAACATATTACTTTTAAATACTAGTCTGCAAACTGTTACTGAAAATAAGTTTAACGTAATAAGAGTAAAACAATAGCGAGGAAAAATAACATTGAATATTTCTTAAATATACAATTTATATATATTTTTATATTTTGTATATTCTACAACAAATACATTGTAAATAATATATAAATTTGGTAAATAAATTTAATATTTTAAAATGTTTTTGTGCTGTATTTTAAATATTAATTATATCATGCAGTTTTTTACACATAATATAATAATACGGGAATTTCTTTTCTTTAGTATTGCTGCAAGAATTGTTGTTTTATTTAGTTCAAATATAGATGATAATTAAAACGTCTTTCACTCAAATTTAAATGATTGGCATCTATTTTGGAATATTATTAATATCTGTTAAATATCCATTTAATCTGAATCATGTACAGTACAGTAGTTTAATAAATGTCAATGATTTATTCTCTTTCGAAATTAATTAATTATACAATATACTTTCTACATTTACACGATCAGAATGAAATGAATCATTGGAATTATGTGCCATGTTTTGAAATTTGTGAAAATTAGACATTGGTAATTATAATTTTAATAAAGTGTAAATTCTAAAGATATTTTATATTCTATTTTAGTAACTATTTAAAATTAAATCATTTAAATATTACTTTATTTATTTTTATTTAATTTTGGTCACATAATTTTCATCCTTTACTTTAAACTTATTATCTAAAAATAAGTGTTATTTATTATTTGTAGTTAAAACTTAAAACGTGTTTTTATTTGAAGAAAAATTAAAGCTTTCATTTTAAAAAGTGAACCATCTATATTTAATACATAAAATATTTTCAAATACATCTGAGGAAAATAAATTATTAAATTAAATAATTTCATCGGATGTGGCATAAAATTTTA
>NW_019384790.1:288574-294916 GCF_000671375.1 Centruroides sculpturatus | reverse complement strand
TATATATATGGATAAAATTAAATTAAAACGTTTAAATTGAATAAAATTAGTTATTAAAATTAATTTTATACACGATAGAATGTACAGTAATTATTATGTGCACGATAAAATCCGTGCCTATTAATACTAACTTTATAGATAGAATACCTGTTACAATAATTAATTGTAATAACAATTTAACAACAATTTACAGCAATATTAAAATTATAATTCTCTTACAGTTGTTCCAAGTTTTTTTCATACAACATACTTAATTTTCAGAAAAAAGTAATTATATTTGATTAACTTTGTTTTCTAAAATGAAATTTTCATATTTATATTAAAAAATTCAAAATACTTAAAATTAAATTCTTATGAAAACTTAAGATTTCATTTAAATATTTTAATATATTCTGTAAAACACATTAAATATTACATAGTTTAAACATTGTATATACATAAAATAGTAGAGTATATATTTATATATTTCATATAAGTTATAAAAATTTTTCAAATATTAAAATACCCAGTCTTAAAATATAAAAAGTTTTTAAAATAATTTATTATAAAATAATCAAGTTTAGATTTTTTATTGTATTTTCCAATTTATTAATTTTGCATCTTCAACAATACATTAAATCTACATATTACGTATAAGTCAAACTTAAATTTAGTATACCATGGTTTATTCTCCTCTGAGATTGGCACTAAATTGAGTATGGTTCTCAACTAAAGTACCTTTAACAATATATTAATGAGATTTTTACGCAACTTTGAGTTCGAGTTTTACAGTTTGAATGTTATGTGATTTATTGATAACAATGTAATTTGCAATGAAAAATCGTATATTCAGTATTTCACAGATACTTAAGGCAGTCGCGCGTTATCCTATGACAAAAAGGGCAATTCCTGAGGCTCCCACCAACGGAAGCTCATACCAAATTATTATAAAAAGATATTTCCCCAAAATAATTCCCTCCAAGAAAAACGTTTAAAGTCAACACTGTACTATAAATGAAGACATCTAATTCAAATTTGCCTGGCCCCTACGAAGCTATAATGCGCCATTTATTAAAGGGTAATATGTTTAATATTTATAGAGTAGATCCACCCACAAGAATTTATTGTTAATATACGCATATAGAAAGGCTTTGTGTAGAGGTTTGACAATATATAGGCTTGTTCGCATTCAATACTTGCAAGTTAGCACTTAAATAATGATGTTTTAAAAATACTAAATGATTATTAAACTTAAATTTAAACAATATTAATTATAGATTATACGTATATCTACAGAACTGTTATAAATGAAAATTAATATGAAAAGGATGTTTTTGGAATTTATATTTAAAAAATCGAATTAATTTATTGGAATGATATAAATTATTTATAAAAATTAATAAAATTGACGTAAAGGAGTGAAATATTTTAATAATTAACTTACAAAACTTAATTGCTTGTTAATTGCTTGCTTGTGTTAAATCTGTTAAGTAAATTAAAGAATTAAGAACTTAAATTTTTAATATTTACATTGTTAAAAATTAATTTTTTTAATGTATTAAAATTTTTATAATAACAATAAACAGACTAATGAAGTCTTCACAATTTAATTGCATTAAATTAATTGCAAAAATTAATTTGCACAGGATAATTCTTATAAGTTTATGCATTATAGAAGTTATTTAAAAATCTTTATTGTAATTACTAATCCCACTGCGTGATGTTTTACTATTATTTCGGTAGTTAAGATTTATTAATGTAATAATTAATTAATAAGCTATAAAAATTAAATTCTTATGAACGATCAACAAATTCTTTATCTAATTAAATTTTTTATATTTTTGAAATATTCTTTTAAACGTACTTACACCAACTAATTCCCGACATAAAAAAATAAATTCTTAGTCATAAGTAAAATTTAAAATTTATTTTGAAATGATCAAATTTTGGAAATAAATTTCTATAACACCGTAAAAAGATATTTGTATTCATAAAAATTTTATACATATTTTTATTATGTCTTTCATATTGAAATTTTTACATATATTTTCTGTAATAGAAACGTCTTTTTAAAATGAAAAATTCTAAAAATAAAAAAGAAAACTCTTAAAATTTTTACTTTTTAAAGTATTGTTTCTTTTATTTCGGTTTCAAAATAAGAAATCTAACTTTTATCTATAGCAGAGTTCGTTTTGCTGTTCAATCTATTGGGTAGGGTCTTAAAACTATAACTTACAGTAGATAATGCAATGTACTCTGAGACTTAGTTGATGCAAGCTTTAGAATTTTCACTGAACTGACAACGGTGAAAACACCAAACGGGTGGTTGAATTCCCATCGAGGGATATATCTAGACAACCTGCACCTGACAGTTTTCTCTCGGAAACCTTATCTCTAGAGTAACGTTGATAACATACTTTACATTTCCTGTTTTCTGAAAAGTATTAAATGACGACCTATTCTATTCCTAAGAAAGTGTCTTGTTTTCAATCTTGAATAACAGCAGATGTAAAATTCATTTCAAAAAAGACGCTTTTGTACTTTTGTGATAATCTGTAAAATAGAAGAAAAAGCCATAATCTCATTTTCATATTTTAGTGGGAAAATGAATGGATTAAACTTTCCATTCCCTTAAAAAAACAAACACGTCCAAAGCCGACAAGAACTTTACCTATTCTGAATTATTACAGAGAATTTAATAACTTACTTTACATTTATTCACTCATTCTTAATTTTTTTTCCTTCCTAATGGAACTTATTTCATTTTCAAGTAATTAATTTAATGCGTTACTAAAAATTATTTCATAAAATGTAACCGAAAATTATTATACTAAAATAAAATATTTATTAACAAATTTATATTTGTTTTTAGTAAGTAATAAAGTAGTTATTCTAATCTCAAAATAATTTATTAAATACTATTAACTTTTTTTATGTAAATTACGTTTATTATAAAATTAAAACTTAAGTTCATATCAATAGAATACAAAAAAATTGATTTTTTTCTGTCACATTCTAGTCGATATACAATCATGCTACATGCGTATCTCTTTTTACTGGATGTTTATGATCGTTGATGCTAATGATTTGTCTTTAGGTTGATAAAATGAATGAATGAGACCGTGCCTAAGTGCAAGAATATCGAGAAGACTTTTATTATAACTGACAATTTTTATTCTTTCAAGAGCTTGTTATTTCTCTATGTCGGGAAAGAAAGCTTTGATGAATCAGTAATAAAACTAAAGTAGAAATCTAGCTGAATTTCTACCTTTTTCTATTTATTGCCAAAAGAACAAGTTTCAAAATAAACTTTATATACAATCCATTGAATAATTTAAACTATTAATTAAACATTATAAAATTTTTTATTAAATATTTATAATAAAAAATATTAACTGCTTCAAGCTGAGATAGTTGCATGTTTATTCTTAAACCTTTTTATGTTTTTTAAAAACATTTTAAACTATGCATTTAGCATTTTTTCAATCAACTTTTATTCTATGTTTTTACAAAAAATACGCAAAGAGTATTGTTATTTTAAACAAATATTTTACGACGAAAAATTTTTATGTAGAGATAAATATCATAGTTATATAATCTAAACGCATATTTAAAAATATAATAAACTTCGTGGAAGAATATGTTCCTTTTACAACAAACAATAACAGTTGATATAAAATATACAAGTGTTGAAAATTTATACTCGTCGTATGTAATAATTTAAACTTTATTGTAAAATTTCTCGTGCGTATTGAACTTTACATACGCAATTTGTTACTTATAATTTAATTATATACTTTAAATAAGTTTTAATTATGATGAAGGAAGAATTTTGATTAAGAATATAAAATTTTGTTATTTACAGTAAAATATATAAAATACTATACATTACAAAGGAAATGAGTTTTAGTAAATAAATTTATCAACACAAGATTCACAAATATTTATATATTAATTATTATTATATTTTAATTTTACGCATGCATATTCTTTAATGTGTAAACATTATCAACAAATTCAAAAAATTTAATTAAATTAATTAAAATTTTTGAGAATTACTTAGAATCATTACAACTTTTCACAGTTTTAGTGATCTAAAATCAATAGATTAATGAAACGTTTCTTGAAATATATGCACTAATTATTATATATTATGATTACCTAGAATTCTTTGACCGTCTGACCAAAGAAACAAAGATTAACGTGTTTTATATTGCAGCTAACCTACAAGTATTTGTAGATAATGTTCGAGCGGAAACTTGTCAGGTAAATGGGCCGAAAGAGTCATTGCTCTTGTATGAGTCTGCCAATTACGAGGCTTATCAAATCAAATTGCATACTCTCCTCTTACAGACAGAAAGAAACGAAATCAATAAAGAAGTACACCCATTCAGGTAAACGACAAAACTTTTGATATTTTCCAATTATCTAAAATGCATTTTAAAATCTTTTGTATGATTCATATAACTTTAAAAAACAATGTTAAATTTCAAAATTAAGGAATTAAATCATAAATTATATAAAAAGCATATAACTTATTATATTTTATATGTAATTTCGTAAAATATAATTAGTAAATTTCGATATACTTAGTTTTGTGTATTTAAATAATTCTACATGCATTTCATGAATAAGTTTCTATCGTCTGAATGTCTATCGAATTACTTTTAACAAAAGGAATTACTTTAACATCAATATTAATTTTATTTAAGATTATTACATTAATAATGTAATAAGTAAGCAAATTTACAAATTTTATTTATGAATATTTCATACAAGAACTTTTATTCAATAAAATTAAATAGCAAATTAACAATGCTGGGTAAATAAAATATTCATCATGCTTTTTTAATATGCATTTTTTTGTGTTTACTTAATAAAATATTTTATATAAATTAAAATTTATTTTTATTTTTCTATAGAGAAATTATTGGATTGAAAGGCATAACTGTATAGTCTTTCAGAAACTAAATTAATTTGTTGAATAAAAGCCATATTATCAAACAGTAGTAGAATATAATATCAAGTAAATCTATTGAATTATCCTTTTCAGATATTTCAAAGTAACATTTATGTATTATCTAATGAGACCTTTATAAAATTACTTGAGATACGATTAAATAGTTTCAAGTAGTTTCGATTATAACAAATGGAGTACTTAATTAAAGAATACTAATCCTTAATTATCAAAATAATGGGGTATACTTCAAAATATACCAGAGGAAATAAATGCAATTAAACTGAATTTACAATAAGAAATTTTAAGGAATTAATAAATTAATTATAATGAAGTCTAGTTAAATCTTATAAGTGTTTTTAGCACTATAATTTTCTAATATTATTTTTTTGTTTTTTATTACTTTATATTTACTTTATATTAAGTAATAAAATGATGAAACAGTAACTGATTTATTCCTTAATAATTCAAATTAAAAAATTGTGTAATAAAATTATTATCAAGAAATTTGATCATTAAAGACGTTACAAACTGGAATAACAAGGTAAAATCATGCAGATCCAATTATCTCAGACTACCTTCTTTATTTTCCTTGCTTTCGAAAGACAATGATAATTGTCGCTACTTGAAAACACTTAAAATATTTTTAAGTAGAAAATTATCTCGCTTTTCCTTATTCTCAAATCATCATACTTTATATATTTTATTAAAAAATAAATAAATATAAATCCGAAGAATAATTACGTTTAAAAAATTATAAATTATTCTAATATAAATAAATTTAAAGTATAGACTATAAATTTTTTCTGGTAATAATGTAATTTGCAAAATTTATCATAACCAATTATATACTAATACTCAAATATATGAATTATTTATGAGATTCATAAATATATTTTATTCTGTAAACAAGAATTACTGACTTCGTCAAACAAACATTCAGTATAATTTAATTTGTTAAATTTAAACTTCTTATTCATATAATGAAAAATTGTGTTTACATTCAATCTTCTTTTTACATTTAAATAGTAAATAAGATATCTTAAGAATTTTTATTAAATTAATTATATTTAAATTTATTTAAATATTTTACTAAATATAGGGGAGACCGGGGCAAGATCGGCATGTTAAGCTTTACTTAAATTTAGTGTAATAAACACTGCTGTAAACTGAAAAAAAAAGCTTTGCATATTGTCTATTGGAATGTTACCTTACTATAGAACTGGTTAAAATCAGTTTGGAAATAAAAATAATTAAAATAATTACAACTTTACAAGAAGAGAGAAATTGACGAAGTTGCCCCGGGTATAGGGGCAAGATCGGCAACTTCTCTCTTTTTGTAAAGTTGTAATTATTTTAATTATTTTTATTAAAGTTGCCCCTGGTATAGGGGCAACAGTAATGGG
>NW_019384790.1:176541-283987 GCF_000671375.1 Centruroides sculpturatus | reverse complement strand
TCAGATCAGAGTCAAATCGTTACCAACTTTTTCCATTTTTTTTGAAACGTTTATTTAAATTTTATCTTCGAATATTAAATACTGAAGACGACAACATAAAATTTCTATTTCAATTAACAACCAATCAAAATGAAGGTAAATCAATTAATAATGTCTCCTGGTATCAGAAATTTATTAAAATAATACAAGCTTATGGAATATCAGTAATGTTGCTTAACTCATCAGAAGATAATTGCAAATATGCTTATACTTTAATGATGGAATCGGCCTTATCTCAATCTATTGTCAAGGACCAAGATGCTATTTTAAACTCAACATACCACTATTGGTATAAGAATATATTATATTTTCCATCAAAATCGAATATTATTATGACAAATATCAATTTAAATATTAAAAGAACGTTGATACAGATTCGACTTAATTATAAATCTTTACTGATAGACAATTATTATATTGATTTTTCCAAAAAATGTTATTGGTGTAAATCCGAAATCTTTAATATTTACCATATTTTTACCGAATGTCCAAAGATCCTAGAAGCGCAATATAAATATAAAATAAAAGAGATTTTTAATTTAAAACACGAAGAAAATTTTAGATCTAGCTTAAATGAAATTACTTTAAATAAAATGTATAATATTCAAAATTTTTTTGTTTATATTTTAAAAATGTTAAAACAAGATGTTGTGAATTGAGAAATTTATATGTTATGAACTTTGGGTTTTTTATTATGATAACAGATATTTGATAAAGTATGAAAATGTACTAACTTTTTTTGTATGTAACTTTTATTGTAATCCCCCTGTAACAAGATTTTTTCTTAATACAATAAAACATTTGTATAATAGTTTTTTATATAGTTTATAATATTCATACCATTTTTTAAATTTCATTTCTATACATTTATAATATTTTTGTTAAACATTTATTAAATATAATTCATAATATATTATTTAGTTTAATTATTCGCTTACTTTCATCCACATATAAAAATATTTCTAATACATTGTATTAGAAATATTTAGAATGTTATGTATGATATATTAGAATGTTATTATGTGCAAATGTGAGGAGAATTCCTATCTCGACAATATTTTTAATAAGATAAACGAGCAATTATATATTGTGACATCGTCACAAGGCCGGGCTGCAGTTTTTAATCATATTTTTAATTTATTTAATTTAAAATATGGGCTTTCTGCCTCAAATTAGTAGTAGCTTGCACCTGTACATCACACTTTTCCTTTAACAATAGAGTCGTGTCGATCATCTATGTAACACCTTTCAGGAGAAAATTTTTGAATTAAAGTAATATCGGTTTGCATCGGATGTTCTTATTTAGTTAACGCGGATCTCCTGCCCATATGGTTTCCATGTCTTCTCGTGTCTTTCATCTACCTAACTGCGGACCAGACAGAAGGAATTTATAGGTTTACAGTTTTTTTTTTCAAATTTCAGCCCAAAAATACAAATGAAATACTGGATATAAACTTTAGCAAACAGATTGCATGATTGAGCTGGATTATAAACAACTGAAACAATTGAATCAGTATATGTATTTGGAAAGCATAATATATAGCAATAGAAGGATAGACAGTGAAATTACCAGAAAGCTAGAAAGATGTTCAAAGATGCAAGAATGGCCTTATATGGGAGACTGTGGTAATTTACCTATGTATCCCTAGTCAGCAAAAAACTTGCATAGAGTTGGAGCTTTGCATTTAGCTTGAGTTCATGTATAGTAGTGTTGTATACCTGTATAGTATAGTATAGTATACCTGTATAGTATGTATACATGTATAGTATACCTGTGTTCATATATAGTAGCAAAATTTGAGAATTGCAGAAGAGTAACAAGAGTCGCATTTACTGCATATGAGATGAAGTATTTGAGACAAATGTGTGGCATAACGGAGAGAGACTATGACACAAATGAACAAGTGCTAGAGAAACGTGGGGTAAAAGAGTGTGGTTCAAAAGGTGAGTAAATCGGCTCTACTATGGTTTTGCCACGTTGAGTGAATTGAAGGAGAAGAACTGTTGAAGACATTATATATGGGAAAGGTGGATGGGAAACGTGGTAGGGGAAAGTAGAGAAAGTTTTGGTTGCAACAAATGGATGAGTATCTGAATGAACATAAGGCGTTGAGTCAAAAAGTGAATTTGATAAGGTGTGTTAGAAGAAACAGAACTGTGTCTGAAAGAAAAGTGGTGTTTCTAGACAAGAAGGTGTGGAGAAAGTTGGTGAATGGATTATTTATACGATTGTAATCTCATTTTGCTTGCTGCTTACCCATTTTGAATTATGAGCGTGAAGATATAAATGTATGTATGTATGTATGTGTGTATAAATATAAACTGTTGACTAGTCTATTTATAAAATGAAGACGACAAATACTGGTAAAACGATAAATATACACATAAAATATATTGAAACTAGATAATAGATAAATGATATGATAAAATTATAAGTTATTGATTAACATAAATAAACTTCATAGATGTAAATAATGAGATTATAATTAAATGTTTGTTTAAAATAATATAAATGTACAGTACATGAGTGAATTAAACCGGATATACCGGTTGCTTCATTTAATGTTATGAGTCTGGCCAATGGATAAATATGATTAAAAGACACTCTTCGTACCTTGAGAGCAAAAAAAATAAAATAAAATAAATAAATAATAAATAAAATATAGTAAAGAAGTAACAGTAACCTATATAAAACTACAATAAGTTATTTTTTCCGATTTCTATATGTTTCTGATGTTTATATAGAACTTTACATATGTTAATTTTTAATATAAAAATATAATTTGTAAATTTAGCAGATTGTATCAAATATCCCTAATTACGTTATTTTTTTGTTCTGTATAATGTAAATTTATAACAAGTATTATCCAATGTATTATATTTCTTTGAATATCACTATTCTCTAGTACAGTGATTCTTAACCACTGTGCCACGGCACTTTAGTGCGTGCCGCGAGATTTTTGAAGTGTGTCGGCACTGCGAATGTCTCATACATAAGCGACGTGAGACAAGTAGTTTAACAATCGGTTCTACCTTCCTAGGGTGCGTTTGGAAATTGTAACCGGTGTTACCGGAAACTGCCGGTAGTTACTAAGACGCTTAGAAAATGTGATCTAAATAACCAACTGCGTTTAAAAATCACTGTTA
Source organism: Centruroides sculpturatus (assembly GCF_000671375.1). Classification (NCBI taxonomy): domain Eukaryota; kingdom Metazoa; phylum Arthropoda; class Arachnida; order Scorpiones; family Buthidae; genus Centruroides; species Centruroides sculpturatus. The sequence continues at coordinate 280,801 of NW_019384790.1, read as the reverse complement.
TGATGTCACCGGTTGTCCTACGGTACTTACCGAAATAACCGTGTATGCCGCCAAATTTTTAAATTATTAAAATTATATCGTAACGAAAAAAAGGTTGAGAATAATGCTCTAGTAGTTAACGTCATCCTTTTAAAACTGGATATAGGTATATTTACATAATAATTGTTCATGGAAGATTATAATTTGTGGCTGATTTTCGATAAATTTTACAACTGTATTATATTAAAATTTATAATAAAATTATTATTATTAAACAATTACTGTTAATTTCTACGTATATATGAGTATAAATAAAATTATTGTTTTTAAATCAGCTAAAAAACAAGGTGAAAATTGGGTAAAAGTAAAATGTCATGAACAAGTCATGAAAAACAAGAAAACTATATGTTTCAATAATTGTAATTTTTCGTATTTATTAATAACTATAATTTCTATATGTGGTATTAAGAAATCATTTCACTGTTCAATTATACTTCACTAAAATTAAATATAATGATTAGGAATTAGAATTCCTGTTGTAGTTAGAATTACAAATTATGAAGTCATAAGACGGGAACAGGAATTTTATATAACCGTATTGATTTCTTGAAGAAAATTTTATTTTGCAGCATAAATAAAAATATTAGTTATAAAAATAGAACAAAATTTATATATTTTAAAATTTATTCTATAGATTGAAAATATCTTAACTGATAATTAAATGACAACTACCTTCAAAAAGACACAGTAATTACAGCTTATAATAAATATGTAAAATAGGTATGTTAACATGATTTGTTTATGTTTCAGTATGGATAGTCTCTTGTTAATATTACCATATCAATTTTCTCTTTATTGCTTATGGATATTGCGTAATGTTGTTACCACTTTTATACTTGAAAGCTCTCATTATTATTCGTAATTTATTAACATCTAGCAATTACCAATGATCAGTTTGTTATTTATTGATGAATAATGTTACATATAACTACAAATTTCAATTTCTTTATATTACAGTCATAACAGCTAATAAAAATAAATCTGCTTTATTCTTTATAGTGTTAATATAGGCATCATAATAACAAATTATCGTTTCATTATTATTTTACCATAGCATATGCAGTTATATTTGTATAAGTAACGTATATTCTTNTTTACATATATTTTCTGTAATAGAAACGTCTTTTTAAAATGAAAAATTCTAAAAATAAAAAAGAAAACTCTTAAAATTTTTACTTTTTAAAGTATTGTTTCTTTTATTTCGGTTTCAAAATAAGAAATCTAACTTTTATCTATAGCAGAGTTCGTTTTGCTGTTCAATCTATTGGGTAGGGTCTTAAAACTATAACTTACAGTAGATAATGCAATGTACTCTGAGACTTAGTTGATGCAAGCTTTAGAATTTTCACTGAACTGACAACGGTGAAAACACCAAACGGGTGGTTGAATTCCCATCGAGGGATATATCTAGACAACCTGCACCTGACAGTTTTCTCTCGGAAACCTTATCTCTAGAGTAACGTTGATAACATACTTTACATTTCCTGTTTTCTGAAAAGTATTAAATGACGACCTATTCTATTCCTAAGAAAGTGTCTTGTTTTCAATCTTGAATAACAGCAGATGTAAAATTCATTTCAAAAAAGACGCTTTTGTACTTTTGTGATAATCTGTAAAATAGAAGAAAAAGCCATAATCTCATTTTCATATTTTAGTGGGAAAATGAATGGATTAAACTTTCCATTCCCTTAAAAAAACAAACACGTCCAAAGCCGACAAGAACTTTACCTATTCTGAATTATTACAGAGAATTTAATAACTTACTTTACATTTATTCACTCATTCTTAATTTTTTTTCCTTCCTAATGGAACTTATTTCATTTTCAAGTAATTAATTTAATGCGTTACTAAAAATTATTTCATAAAATGTAACCGAAAATTATTATACTAAAATAAAATATTTATTAACAAATTTATATTTGTTTTTAGTAAGTAATAAAGTAGTTATTCTAATCTCAAAATAATTTATTAAATACTATTAACTTTTTTTATGTAAATTACGTTTATTATAAAATTAAAACTTAAGTTCATATCAATAGAATACAAAAAAATTGATTTTTTTCTGTCACATTCTAGTCGATATACAATCATGCTACATGCGTATCTCTTTTTACTGGATGTTTATGATCGTTGATGCTAATGATTTGTCTTTAGGTTGATAAAATGAATGAATGAGACCGTGCCTAAGTGCAAGAATATCGAGAAGACTTTTATTATAACTGACAATTTTTATTCTTTCAAGAGCTTGTTATTTCTCTATGTCGGGAAAGAAAGCTTTGATGAATCAGTAATAAAACTAAAGTAGAAATCTAGCTGAATTTCTACCTTTTTCTATTTATTGCCAAAAGAACAAGTTTCAAAATAAACTTTATATACAATCCATTGAATAATTTAAACTATTAATTAAACATTATAAAATTTTTTATTAAATATTTATAATAAAAAATATTAACTGCTTCAAGCTGAGATAGTTGCATGTTTATTCTTAAACCTTTTTATGTTTTTTAAAAACATTTTAAACTATGCATTTAGCATTTTTTCAATCAACTTTTATTCTATGTTTTTACAAAAAATACGCAAAGAGTATTGTTATTTTAAACAAATATTTTACGACGAAAAATTTTTATGTAGAGATAAATATCATAGTTATATAATCTAAACGCATATTTAAAAATATAATAAACTTCGTGGAAGAATATGTTCCTTTTACAACAAACAATAACAGTTGATATAAAATATACAAGTGTTGAAAATTTATACTCGTCGTATGTAATAATTTAAACTTTATTGTAAAATTTCTCGTGCGTATTGAACTTTACATACGCAATTTGTNCAGCTAAAAAACAAGGTGAAAATTGGGTAAAAGTAAAATGTCATGAACAAGTCATGAAAAACAAGAAAACTATATGTTTCAATAATTGTAATTTTTCGTATTTATTAATAACTATAATTTCTATATGTGGTATTAAGAAATCATTTCACTGTTCAATTATACTTCACTAAAATTAAATATAATGATTAGGAATTAGAATTCCTGTTGTAGTTAGAATTACAAATTATGAAGTCATAAGACGGGAACAGGAATTTTATATAACCGTATTGATTTCTTGAAGAAAATTTTATTTTGCAGCATAAATAAAAATATTAGTTATAAAAATAGAACAAAATTTATATATTTTAAAATTTATTCTATAGATTGAAAATATCTTAACTGATAATTAAATGACAACTACCTTCAAAAAGACACAGTAATTACAGCTTATAATAAATATGTAAAATAGGTATGTTAACATGATTTGTTTATGTTTCAGTATGGATAGTCTCTTGTTAATATTACCATATCAATTTTCTCTTTATTGCTTATGGATATTGCGTAATGTTGTTACCACTTTTATACTTGAAAGCTCTCATTATTATTCGTAATTTATTAACATCTAGCAATTACCAATGATCAGTTTGTTATTTATTGATGAATAATGTTACATATAACTACAAATTTCAATTTCTTTATATTACAGTCATAACAGCTAATAAAAATAAATCTGCTTTATTCTTTATAGTGTTAATATAGGCATCATAATAACAAATTATCGTTTCATTATTATTTTACCATAGCATATGCAGTTATATTTGTATAAGTAACGTATATTCTTTTAACTTAATTTCATTCAATTACTTTATTAATATTTCTGATTAACGTAAGTAAAATTTTTAAATTTAGAAATAATATATTATAATAAAATACATTTTTAATAGATATAGTGTAAAAAATTTTTAAGTAAATATTAAATTTCGTAATACAGTATACTGAGATATGTGAATCAATAAAAAATTAATAACGTCAGCATATTTCATAAAATAAAGCTAATAGAAATTTCAAAATGTTTTATTGTACATTCTACTTAAAATAATAACCTTTTTCTTGTATTTGTATCTATTTATTTTTATTAATTTTTTAAATTTAAGCTAATTTAATACAATTTTACTTGTAAAATGAATATGCACATATTTCAATAAATAAAAAAAATTTATAAACACAATGTAGTAGATTCATTTTATTATAATTTACATAAATATTTTTAGTAATTTTATGAAAAATTATGAGTCTCATAAATATTGTATATATCAATTTAATTACTAAGATTACAGTAAATGTACCCTATTTATTAAATTTAATTATAATTTTAAAAATTTGGTTTTAAACAAAATTAGTTTAAATTCAAGTAAGGAAGAAAACGCACGTAAGCATTTAACTCGAAAAATAATATTACATAAAAAATTTTGTTTCATTCTGCATATAATTCTATTGTATTTGAACTAAATTAAAATACAGTAAAAACCGCTTAGGCGACCACCTGCATTCGACGGGCACCTGTCAAAACGAGCGAAAATTTCTGGTACCGAATAGTTTATCCATAGAGTCTTCGTATAAGTTACCTGTATTAAACGACCACCTGTGTAAGGCGACCGTGGGCATCGATTTTTGGTCCGAAACAACATACAAGAACTGTAATAAGTGACCACTTTCGCGAATATATCTGGTCTAAACGTTGTTCAACAACGTTTTCCTCCTCCTAATAATTATAATGAATTAGTTAAAACTCTCGTTCGAACCCATCTCGGACACTTCTCCATCCTTGAAATTAAGTTCAGGCGTTAATGAATTAGTCTAGCAACAAAGGTAGTTCATTTCAGTTTGTTCGAAATTGTCCGATAAACGAAAGAAATGCAAAATGCTGTCGTTAGAAGATCGTATTAAAGTTATCACAACAGCAATTAGCGGCGAAGTTTAACTGTGGAAAACGAAATTTATTTTACCGTAGACCTACAGTATTTTCCCTGGGGGTATAAAATATTGTACACGATACAATTAATCGGCTGATCTCATCGTTTGATAAAATTTATTTTTATTTACTTATCTATTTATTTATTTTGAAGCTCATGTACAGTACATGCGCGATAAATAATTTCTGTATCAACCTACCTTATTTCCCCGATATTTTAAAGAAAATAATATCCAAGTCATTTTCACACGAAAAATATTCAAAAAACAATAAACGCATTAATGCAAAACTCAGTTTTACAGGCAACCTTCCTTTTTCGATTCCTCAATGACAATCGCGGAATGTAATGAAATCGTACTGTGCAATGAGAAAAAATAATAAAATCGTTTTATTATTATTTAGGGGAGACCGGGGCAAGATCGGCATGTTAAGCTTTACTTAAATTTNATATAAAAATGTTCTAAAAATAAATATAAAGGTCAGATAAATTTTGAACAATTATTTCTTCAAGTCCTTAATGAAACTCCATGAACAGTGCTAATGCAGAGTTCCAATTACAACTTTCTTCCTATTTATAATCAGGTATCCTAAGCCAATATCATTCAATGGCATCTCAAATATCCCTCTTTACAATCGATTATGTGATCCTTTGAGGAGAGATGTTTTAGTGAATAGACTATTGTTTGAATTAACTTTTCTTCCTGCTGATTAGTATTCGTTAGTCTCAATGAAGACAAATTATAGGAGAATGCCTAGAAAATTAGTTATTATTACATAAAATTTATTAATCTGAGAAACATATATTAGCCTAAATTTCATAGATATATTAACATTTTTTATCACAGTTTTTAAGAAATAAAAAATGAAACAAATTTCAGGAAAATATTAAAATGTAGGTAATTTAATACTCGTGTTCTAAATTTTATAAATATTTTTATTCTAAATTCGGCATAAACTGATAAAAATAAAGTGCTAGATCAAGTTAGCTTTTAAGCAAACAAATATTTTAGATTTTTTGAATTTATTTATTTCTTTTTTACTTTGACAAAAAAATTAATTTTAAAAATTTTGAAAACTTCAAGTGAATATTTTTTCTTTTATTCAAACATGTAAAAAAATTTTATTAATCTATATCCCATCAAATTTTCTTTAAAAATTCCCGTTTTCTTTGACTTTCTATTCGTAGAAAAATAACTTTTAAAATTTATTTTTTTAAAATGAGTATAAAAACGCTTTTATAAACAGTTAAAAATCTTGTTTGCTATGTTTTCAACATTTCTTTTTATCTTATGTCTTCATAGCGAATGTATACATTATATATTATTTCCCATGGGGGTATCTTAATAAGATAAAAAGAAATGTTGAAAGGTTTATGTATATATACCTTTATCATTTTATTTGTATTTCAAAATTAAATGTAAATTGTATACTTTGTATTTGTATATCTATAAAATAATCTTGATTCTACGATACTTGATCATCAGTGAGTCGCTTATTATTTTCACTTCTTCCGATGATATAGAACATAATATAGGGAAAGTATGGCAATCAGTCAAATTTCGACCCACTGGTTTTTAGTTTTTGCATTTCTCAACGTTTTGATACTCCAGGGAACAACAATATAAGAAAAAAGAACTCTTACAAAATTCTATAGGTATGTGTGTCGGTTTCTGTTTTGCAATACAGTATACTTCAGGACTGGATGAACTAAAACTTTAAAAATTGTCATAGTTAATTTTATATAAGGGTTATTGTTGCTATTAAATTTTGGTAATTAAACGTCGAGGTGATGGAGAGACAAAGAGGCAGGAATCGTGCGTCATATCTCGAGTCGGGTTAGATTTAATGAAAATTTTTTACTCGTAATCGGCATTTACAATATTTACAAGCTCCTCTCTATCCTCAAATTAAACTTTTTATTTTTTAAATTAATAACATAAAAATTATTTTAAAATACAGTAGAATCTGCATATTTTTAACTTTGAGCTAGTGTCTTAGTGTTTTTTAAACTTGGTTTTTATAAGAACTCAAAGCCAGAAATAGTAAAGTTTATGAAAGATGTAATATCACCAAAGATTATGAACACAATAATAGAACTAAAAAGAGAGGTGACCACAAGAGCAGATGAACTTTACGTCCGTTTCATGCACGTCCAGGGTAAGAGGCGAAAAACTTTCTCTCTTCTATCCCCTGACCAAGCCGTTCCTTCCCCTTCATGACCCATGAGGTCTCCGAATTCCTGACGAGTGCAGATGTGGCGTTAATGGGTAGGGATTCTTATGAATAGCAGATTTTAAACTCTGCTTACAAAAGATGTTTCCAATCTGAAGAAAAGCATGCTCTAAAATAGAAAAATTTCTCATAACTAAACAAAATTACTTCTCTTGAGCTTTTGTTATTATTTAAATTTTATGTCGTAGTATAATTGAAAATTATCGGATTTCTCGGTTCTCTTAACCCCTTATTCAAGTTCAAGTACCAGGGAAAGTGAAGCAAGAGCCCTTGCCAGCTTTTTCACATTTAAGGTAGAAAAAATAATAATAAATAATAAATTTGTCACAGGTTTAAATTTAAAATAAAATAGAAAATTATATAAAATACAAGAACAAGATCCTACGCACTTATTCGTTAATGAAACAAGATTTAAAAAATGAAAGATTCACACAGTACCTAACGTAGTACTTGGAGAAAAAGGTTAGTTTCTCCAAATACTACGTTACTTTACGGCTTTATAATTTACTTTTACTAGTCATTTTATAATGGTTTATATAATTAAAATTGTTTGATAGTAGATATAAAAATGTAATTTGTGGAGTCGAAAAAATTTCGTATTATGCTGTTTAACAATTGCTGGGGAGCAGCGACATTTTGTAGCATAATTTGTAGTGGACACTTGTCAAAACAGAACTACGTCCCATATATAAGTAAAGATATTTTGATATCTTTATTGATAAAATGGCATACATTCCTCGCTATAGAAAGGAGCAGAATAATAAAAACAATAAGAGTACCTTAATGAAACTCCATGAACAGTGCTAATGCAGAGTTCCAATTACAACTTTCTTCCTATTTATAATCAGGTATCCTAAGCCAATATCATTCAATGGCATCTCAAATATCCCTCTTTACAATCGATTATGTGATCCTTTGAGGAGAGATGTTTTAGTGAATAGACTATTGTTTGAATTAACTTTTCTTCCTGCTGATTAGTATTCGTTAGTCTCAATGAAGACAAATTATAGGAGAATGCCTAGAAAATTAGTTATTATTACATAAAATTTATTAATCTGAGAAACATATATTAGCCTAAATTTCATAGATATATTAACATTTTTTATCACAGTTTTTAAGAAATAAAAAATGAAACAAATTTCAGGAAAATATTAAAATGTAGGTAATTTAATACTCGTGTTCTAAATTTTATAAATATTTTTATTCTAAATTCGGCATAAACTGATAAAAATAAAGTGCTAGATCAAGTTAGCTTTTAAGCAAACAAATATTTTAGATTTTTTGAATTTATTTATTTCTTTTTTACTTTGACAAAAAAATTAATTTTAAAAATTTTGAAAACTTCAAGTGAATATTTTTTCTTTTATTCAAACATGTAAAAAAATTTTATTAATCTATATCCCATCAAATTTTCTTTAAAAATTCCCGTTTTCTTTGACTTTCTATTCGTAGAAAAATAACTTTTAAAATTTATTTTTTTAAAATGAGTATAAAAACGCTTTTATAAACAGTTAAAAATCTTGTTTGCTATGTTTTCAACATTTCTTTTTATCTTATGTCTTCATAGCGAATGTATACATTATATATTATTTCCCATGGGGGCATCTTAATAAGATAAAAAGAAATGTTGAAAGGTTTATGTATATATACCTTTATCATTTTATTTGTATTTCAAAATTAAATGTAAATTGTATACTTTGTATTTGTATATCTATAAAATAATCTTGATTCTACGATACTTGATCATCAGTGAGTCGCTTATTATTTTCACTTCTTCCGATGATATAGAACATAATATAGGGAAAGTATGGCAATCAGTCAAATTTCGACCCACTGGTTTTTAGTTTTTGCATTTCTCAACGTTTTGATACTCCAGGGAACAACAATATAAGAAAAAAGAACTCTTACAAAATTCTATAGGTATGTGTGTCGGTTTCTGTTTTGCAATACAGTATACTTCAGGACTGGATGAACTAAAACTTTAAAAATTGTCATAGTTAATTTTATATAAGGGTTATTGTTGCTATTAAATTTTGGTAATTAAACGTCGAGGTGATGGAGAGACAAAGAGGCAGGAATCGTGCGTCATATCTCGAGTCGGGTTAGATTTAATGAAAATTTTTTACTCGTAATCGGCATTTACAATATTTACAAGCTCCTCTCTATCCTCAAATTAAACTTTTTATTTTTTAAATTAATAACATAAAAATTATTTTAAAATACAGTAGAATCTGCATATTTTTAACTTTGAGCTAGTGTCTTAGTGTTTTTTAAACTTGGTTTTTATAAGAACTCAAAGCCAGAAATAGTAAAGTTTATGAAAGATGTAATATCACCAAAGATTATGAACACAATAATAGAACTAAAAAGAGAGGTGACCACAAGAGCAGATGAACTTTACGTCCGTTTCATGCACGTCCAGGGTAAGAGGCGAAAAACTTTCTCTCTTCTATCCCCTGACCAAGCCGTTCCTTCCCCTTCATGACCCATGAGGTCTCCGAATTCCTGACGAGTGCAGATGTGGCGTTAATGGGTAGGGATTCTTATGAATAGCAGATTTTAAACTCTGCTTACAAAAGATGTTTCCAATCTGAAGAAAAGCATGCTCTAAAATAGAAAAATTTCTCATAACTAAACAAAATTACTTCTCTTGAGCTTTTGTTATTATTTAAATTTTATGTCGTAGTATAATTGAAAATTATCGGATTTCTCGGTTCTCTTAACCCCTTATTCAAGTTCAAGTACCAGGGAAAGTGAAGCAAGAGCCCTTGCCAGCTTTTTCACATTTAAGGTAGAAAAAATAATAATAAATAATAAATTTGTCACAGGTTTAAATTTAAAATAAAATAGAAAATTATATAAAATACAAGAACAAGATCCTACGCACTTATTCGTTAATGAAACAAGATTTAAAAAATGAAAGATTCACACAGTACCTAACGTAGTACTTGGAGAAAAAGGTTAGTTTCTCCAAATACTACGTTACTTTACGGCTTTATAATTTACTTTTACTAGTCATTTTATAATGGTTTATATAATTAAAATTGTTTGATAGTAGATATAAAAATGTAATTTGTGGAGTCGAAAAAATTTCGTATTATGCTGTTTAACAATTGCTGGGGAGCAGCGACATTTTGTAGCATAATTTGTAGTGGACACTTGTCAAAACAGAACTACGTCCCATATATAAGTAAAGATATTTTGATATCTTTATTGATAAAATGGCATACATTCCTCGCTATAGAAAGGAGCAGAATAATAAAAACAATAAGAGTACATGTAACTATCATGACTCGTTTAGAGTCATCCAACTACTGATTCACGATCATATGCATTCAAATGATGCCGATGCATTTGCAATCGATACGTATTTGCTTTCAAACCGAAATATTCCATTGAAACTTAACGTTACCATCTCCGAATCTTATTTAACCACATTTAACAGTAGCATCATGTGTTATNGCATAATTTGTAGTGGACACTTGTCAAAACAGAACTACGTCCCATATATAAGTAAAGATATTTTGATATCTTTATTGATAAAATGGCATACATTCCTCGCTATAGAAAGGAGCAGAATAATAAAAACAATAAGAGTACATGTAACTATCATGACTCGTTTTGAGTCATCCAACTACTGATTCACGATCATATGCACTCAAATGATGCTGATGCATTTGCAATCGATACGTATTTGCTTTCAAACCGAAATATTTCATTGAAACTTGACGTTACCATCTTCGAATCTTATTTAACCACATTTAACAGTAGCATCATGTGTTATTGCTACATATGCGAATTTTACGTACTGAAAACGATTGCTGATAAAAATTGTAGGATTGAACAACTCTCTGCAGGTTGATTCAAACGTTTGTGTTACTGTGGATTTCATTAAAAAATGTCGCTGATGAAAGAATCAAACAGTAGATACAGTACAAGACGTTCATTTTTCCTACTTAAATAGGTAGTCCAGTGGTTCTTATCAGGTATGCTGCATAGGGTGCAACAAAATTTAAAAAATTATTAATTATTACTCTTTATTATTATTTATATTTTTTCATATAAAAATATGCACATCTTTAACATTACTTTTCGTTTCAATAAGATTATCTATGGTACTGCATTTGCTCATTAGTGTGTCATTAAAAATTGTGTTTTCCATTAATTCGAAAAGGATGAGAACCAGTGATAAAGCCAATTCATATCATAATGACAAAATTTTGAAATCGTACTAATCTTCAATATACATAATATATATTTGGCCCAAATAAATAAAAAATTAAAAATTACACTGGTAAAAAAAAATACAGGTCATTGAACTTGAATTTTCTGAAAGAGTTATAGATTACATTGTTGAGTATATAGTTAAATTTGAAATATAAATTGACAGTAAAATTTTTAACAATCATATTAAATTTATTATATTTAATTACATTTATAAAAATGTATTATATATGAATTGTACTTTCATAACAATCAATAGCTGAATAGCCTCAAACCACATAAGAATAAGTTTATTTGAAACAAACTATCATAAATAGAGATATAAATAAACAAAGAATAAATTTTATATGTCTTAGAAGAAAATTAAGTATTACAATTTAAACTTTAATATTTTTAGAATAAAATTATAAATTTTCAACACTAATAGAATTATGAAATACACTATTTTAAATATACATTTAATTTTAAAATTATTAATAACTTTTTACTTTTTTATTTAATTTCTGAGAATCTTGTCGATCAAAAGGCTAATCGGTAAGATTTACATTATCTACTATTACAAGAATCGAAATTCAAATTATATCAGCATCTTCGCTATTTTTTGCTAGCCAAAATCATTGGGGTCAGGCCATTCATGATATGTAACATTTGGGATTGTGTAGGCTATACATTTATATTCGGAAGTGTGACAATACTACACATAAAAGTTTCTAGAAAATAATTGAAATAAATATTGAAATTTAAAATTTTATTAGTTTATCTACGTTATAAGGAGTAAGAGAGACTGTTAACATATTGCATAATATTCACATTTTCTAACCAGATCACATCAGGTACGTAAAATAAAACAAATTCACAAATATGTGATAAAAATATCGATTTTTTCCACAAAGTTTTATCTCGATCTAAGTGACATCTAGTAATTTAAATTTAATAGTTGATTGAGATCTCCATTTACGGTTTTTAAACTTTTTCGTGTGGAAAAATCTTTTATAACATACAAAGGTTTAAAATCTACCGAAGTCTTCTATTAGTTAATGATATTTATAAAGTAACTTACATATTAATCATAGTGAATATTTTTGCCAGCCGTTTTAGAGTTTAATTTGTTTGTAAGATTACTCTAGCTATCGTTAAGTTGTTATTATTATTTTGAAATTCTTTAACGACAACAAATTTTCAAGTTTTTACATAATTGAGTTCGACGATATCTTTAACGGCTTTCTTTTCTTCATCATATTTTTTTCATTTGAATTTTATGATCAGAATTACGGTTCGTTATTGCTGAGGATAAAATTAAGTTTGTGTTCTGATGTGTTCTGACAGAAATTGCAAGTTCACAATAAACTGAGCCAAAAACACTCGTACAGAAGTGAAAAATAGTCGAAAGTTAACGAAAACTATCCCTACTAACTGTCACATCTAATAATGGCTACTGCAAAATGTATTGCAAGTAACAAAAAATACAGAAATAAGTTCGTATCATTTTAAAGAAACATTAAAAATTTCTGTAATTTAGATTTTAAAGAATCTACAGTGCCATTTAAATGATCTGATCAAAATATTTATAACCACGTAAAACTGGCTTCACTCACCGATTGAATAAAACTAGGCCGCCTTAAAAGACACAAGTTTTCATAATATATTATGAATAAAAGTAATTTTACAGAGTTTATTGTATAATTTAATTTAGTCAATGAATGAAATTAATTTTATGAGTCATCCTGTAGCTACAGGGTTACTACAATATATGCCAAGTTACTTTTTAAGAAAAGAAATATTCGTAATACTTAAATACAAAGTGTTATCAGTGCTTCGTGTTTAAGAGCATGCTATCCAGTCATAGAAAACTAGACAAATGAACTCAAAACTCGGTACCTAAGGGCACCACACACTATACAGTATATGGTACTGGTTAAGTGCGCTACGATTCCAACAGGAAAGTTATTCTCTTGACAGACAGTCAAAATTATTTTACGTGATGGCTATTTGTGTTAGAATATTTTATAAAGTTTATATACTTATTTATTTTAATAGAAAAGTTTAAGAATTTAACTTGTTATGAAATTACATGTTCTAATTTATTTTAAATTTGATTTATGATGAAATTATATAAAAAATTATTTGTAATGAAATTTTCTCTTTGATGTTAATAAAAATCTTTCAAAAACCATAATATGAAAATACTTAAATTGAAACATTATAATAGTTACTGAAGTTTAGTAGAAGCAGAAGTTTAGCATTAATTAATAATTATAATTGTTAAAAAAGCAAAATATAAATATAGTGGGTTCCATTACATTTATATTTTATTTCATTGTCTCCTGGTTAACCCAAATTGGTTGGAGAGAAAATTCCGAATTCGGGTTAAAAAGTCTTGAGTTATGAAGGTTCGGTTAAAGATCAGAATTGTGTCAAACTCGAAAATGATAAACTGAATGGTTACATTATTCGACCATAAGTTAAAAAATTCTAAATGAATGACATTTTTCGTATCAGAATAACAGTGCTTTCTGATGAGATCTAAAAATTTATTCATAAGTAGTGATTTATTACATTTTCATTATTTGATGTTATGCCAAGTAAATACAGTAGATATATACAAGATACAATCAAAAATATTTACACCAAGCTATATCTTGTTTCTGCTTAGTATTAGTTAAATAGAAGGGCAGGAAAATATACTACAATTATCAGTAAAAAATATAATAAAAACATGCCAGGACGAAATTAATACATTACGAAGTTAAATGCGTAGAAGTATCACAAAAGTGTTTTCTTTTAAATCTTAACGTCCTTTTCACACTTCGGGAACAAACTGTCCTTACGACGGTGTCGACTTTCCTTTATAAGCTACTTTGCAACCGTTTTTTACATATTGAGGCGGGGAAAGTAGCCTTATAAAGGAAGGTCGACACCGTCGTAAGGACAGTTTGTTTCCGAAGTGTGAAAAGGACATTAAGATTAAAAAGAAAACACTTTTGTGATACTTCTACGCATGTAATTTTGCAAAGTATAGGTATTGGTTGTAGATTAATCGATAACGTGGTCGCCATGTACCAAGATTTCATTTTTCATGGATCCAAATCCTATTTCGATTCTTAAGAAAGAAAACGACACAGTTTAAATTACAAAGTCGCATGGCCTCAGTGCGTAAGATCATTCAGAGAAGCTTCACACAATTTCTTCCACGCACTTTTAATATCGTCCAGCCGCTTCCACTTTGAGTATTTTAACCGAAAAAAACGTTATATGTTAATTTTCAGGCTCTACGACTTTGTGCCGCTCTCTTTTACAAGATCCGAAATAGAATATGAAACCTTGAGAAGGGAGTCGAGGTACTGTACAGTACATGGCGACTACTATATCGGATCCATTGTAAGCCCGACCCAATCCATAATGGGCTTGCTAAAAGAAGCCATCTTAATGCCCATAAGGCAAAAAGAGTTTTCAAAAAATCCATACATAAAGGGAAAAAATCTTAACTTTTTTGCATTTCTCGATGGAATGGTCTTGGAATGGTGTCAAATTTGACCCTCCGAGCTTTTTGCAAATCTCCATGTTTTGAGACCTCCTGAATCCAAAAAAGTAAAAAAAGGCAAAAAAAAAAATTCCATGCATATATGTGTGTGTGTTGGCATCTATTTCGCCTAATATCTCACGATGGAGTAAAGATTAAGAAATAAAATTTAGCATGGTGACTTTATATGAGGGGCATTGATGCTATTAAATTTTGATGGATAAAGGTCGAGTGGGTGAGTAGATAAAAGAGAATCATGTATTATATCTCTAGAGGGGTAGAACTTAATGAAGATTTTATTCGTTATTAACATTTATACTTTTTCATAAAACTCATTCCTACCCTCAAAATTAAGCTTTTTGTCATTGTATAGTAATTAAAAATATAAAAAAATTTTATAACATAATCTCATAGCAGATGGTGCCAGACATATTTATTTATTTTGCTTAATACTCGTAATATAAAAGTTCTGTTTTTAAATAAAAACTCATAACAGTCGACTCTCGTTGCTGGATTTTTTTCTTTTTCTTTTGTTTAATTTTTAACATTTAATTGTATTCTGCTTCATTTGTAATTTATATATCTAGATGTATATATAACTTTAAAAAAAATTACATTAATTATCAAGGTAAAATTCCAATTCATCTATTTCATTAATAATTTTGAAAAAGAAATTGAGACGAGTTGGAAAATAAATATAGTACAATAAAGAAAGAAGAAAGAAAAAGTACATTTGAAATGTTTATTATAAATTGCTAAATTCTTGTTTGATAATTTATCTATAAAAAATACTTTATTTCTCAAATTGTCTATGGCATATTTGCGGAAATGCTAGTATAGGTAGTGCCATATTACATTAATAAATCATCATTATTACATAATTAATATTAAAAACATTTTATATTTTAAAACTAATTCCAACACATAAATATTAATATTTTTAAAAATAATTTTTAGCCTTATAAATATAAGGAAATTCTGGATAAAACCAAGAAATATTTACTGATTATATAGTAATTGCTTCTAAGGAATCTTTTAAGTTATGAGCATTAATTTTTAAGTATGAAAAATGAGTGTTTTAAACTTTAGCATATTAATTAATACATTGTTTTGTTTTTTTGCTTAGTATTATATAGTAGAGAACTGAATCACACCACGTTTGTAATTGCTGAGCAAAATACTGCAATAGCTTCAGTAAGTCAGATATATAAATTTTCTTGGAAGTATTGTCTGTTTTTGTCTTGGAAGATAAACATGAAGTAGTTAACAAGAGACTGAATAGCTTACAGTTAAGTGGATCTTCTTGAGAAGAGAAATAAATTTTGAAATTCAATTATTCTAGATAATTGCTACTTGAAGAGATGATGAATATATAAATAAATATTTAATCTACATTACAAGTTTGAATTCAGAACAAATCAAGAATTCAAATTAAAAATAAATATATAAAAAGTTATTTCAAATATTAATTAATTGTATATATCTTTTATTTGTTTATATCGTTGATAATGTGTTTAAAATACATGTATTACTGTACAATATAATTTTTGAGTAATTTCGTTACTCAAATATTAAGACAGACCGTAGAATTGGGAACTTTTTGAAGTTGTTATTTGTATTTGGAACTAATCATTTCGAATGTGCTATAAATACAAAAATTATGATTTGTTATGTTGTAGATAGTATAATTCTCGACACTACCGTTTCCTCTTTCCCCTTTACGAACAGAAGAAAAAACTCTAGACTTGTAGACTGAGAAGACAACGCATCACAATGCGTATCGTGAAATAAATGTTGAAGAGTTGCATACCTGTTGTCATGTTTTTCCACAAAAAAGGGGGAAAGGATAAACGGTAAGGTCAAGAATTATAGTCTGTAAGACGTCAGATTCAACAAATCTTCCATCTTTCTTTGTGAAAGAATAAGAGAATATTTCCTCTTAAATTTGTTTCAGTGAACAATTTCTTCCTATTATGCAAGTTGAATATTTTTTTATATTCAACTTTATATTTTATATTTTTAAATATTTTTCAAAACTTTGAATTAAATATACAATGAAAAGTAATATTTGAATTGAAAAAGTTGTATTAAAAACATTTAAAAACTATAATTCTTTATTGTTACTTTTTAGATATTTTCATCAAGTATATTTTGAATTTATAGCTAACAAATGATAATATCTTCATAAATTTCGCTAACTTGAAACTACATGAGAAAGGACTTCGTTAATTAATTAATATAATGTAGAAAAGTATCACAACATTATATACTTGTACATTACAAATTTGGATTAATAAGATTTAAATTCCCACTGATAATCATTAAAAATAATATTTTGAATAATCGAATTAATAAATCTTGCAGTCAAAATGGACGAACATTATACTAAATATATTCACAAAATTAATATAATCTCTGATCTTTTAGTATGAAGCAAGAGTTTAATATTCAACAATAATTCTCAATCTCATAAAGTTGTAAAATTAGAAAATATATTTGATAATATCTTTACCGCTTTAGATATAACTAGAAAACTAAAATTTTATTTTAATACAGTGAATTAGACTTTTTAAATAAATGGAAAATACGTTACGAGATTGATGAGGCTGAAAGATAAGCAGGAAAACAATTAGTTGAGAAAAATATAAAAGATTAAATGTTGGATTCATACACAGAAGAATGTTAGGAAAATTGGTATTGATATTTTTAAAAAAGTATATCAATAATAAACAATATCATGGAATAGTTATAAGGAACAGTTATTATGCATTTTTTTTATAATTTTATGTCAGAAATATTTGCCATTTTCAGAAACATTTATTATTATTATTAATTAAAATAATGAACTTAAAAAATTTAAGTGTAACAAAAATAATTGAAAAACTTATACTAATGCTCAGTTCTAATTTTACACTCTGATATCATAATATGCTTCTAAATTTAAGTGAAAGGTTAGATGACATTAAACTGAAAAAATTGGTTATTTTGAATTTATATATAACATATAAAAGAAATAATATTTGCATTAAAATCGGAGAAAATAAAGATTTAAACAATGTATTATAAGAGTGCATGCCTTATAGAAAATATAAAATTCTAAAAAGTATGATTAATAAAATGTCAATAAAAATACCTATATAAAATGATAAACATAAGCAATTTTAAATCATCAACAGTAAAAATAATTGATAACATACTTCAAACTATGATAACTCGAGCTCAAATAAATATGTGTATATTTCTGTACTAGACTTTCTGTACGCAAAATCCGCGCGACTTCGCCCGCGCGGATTTTGCAAGCAAACACCATTTATATTCAGTATTTCAGCAACCATAGTAACTTATATAACACCTACTGCTGAGAATGATGAGAATTGCCGAGAATCAAACGAACTGTTTTTAATTTGATCAATATTCTGGAACGTTTACAATCGTTCTATAATCGAACCAATATGCAATAACAAATACGAATTTAAAACGGTTGGAACATTTGGTTAAAAAATCGAAATATATGAAAATATTTATAACAATGTCTGAAATGTTTTCAATTTAATACACCTAAGTTCTCAATGAAGACTAAACGTAATTGAAAACAAAAAGTCGCATTTAAAATAGTACAGTAAAAGCCATTCTTCCAGTTAAGTCTTAATGCTCTCCCTCTCCCCCTCCACGGGGGAATTTCGAAAAATCCCTTCTTAGTGTTCATTCCCATGGCATACCCTACTAAAACGCAGATAAAAACAAAAAATCGCATGTAAAATAGTACAGTAGAAGCCGTTTTTCCGGTTAAGACTTAATTCTCTCTCTCTCCTCCACGGGGGAATTTCGAAAAATTCCTTCTCAGTGCGCGTTTTCATGACGTACTCTAACTGTGTACCAATTTTCACCTCTTTACGTTCAATGGTTTTCTCTGGGCTATGATGAATCAGTCATTCAGTCAGTCAGTCAGTCAATGAGGACAAGTAATTTTATATATTTAGATAATAAATTTTTAACTAAAATTACAGATACACATTGAAGAGAGCGTTTTGAAATGACAAAATGGTCCTTACTCCAACATACCTGTATTTTAGACCACTGCCAGAATATTTGATATCAATCCTCCTTGTATCTTCACTTCAGCTGGAATTGCCGCCATATACATCACAAATCACATAAAAAAACATAAATTGTAGAACAAAAATTAAATATCACAAATTAAACTGAAACAAATGGAGCAAAAAGTTCCTAAAATGATTAAGTAACCATTATTCCAAAAGACCTCTCCAATAATAATCTAGAAATAAAGGTTTTTTTTTTTTTTTTTTTAAATAAGCTCAATTTTATCATTTTAAAAACTTTGTTAATTTGTTTCAATTCAATTTGTAAAATTTAATTTTAGTTTTACAGTATATACAATTTGTATACAAATTTTGATAGAGGTCTAATCTATATATATAATCGAGACGAGTTGATAATAATAATAATAAGCGCAGAGCCCAAACGGATAGGAGTTGAAAGTTGAAATTTGGTACACAGATAGGGTACGTCACGAAAACGCACACTAAGAAGGGATTTTTCGAAATTCCCCCCCGGGGGAGAAAGACAGGATTAAGTCTTAACACTTCCATCAACAATGGAAGTGTTAAGTAACAATGGCGGTGTTAGGTAACAATGGAAGTGCTAAGTAACAATGGAAGTGTTAAGTAACAATGGAAGTTTTAAGTAACAATAAAAGTTTTAAGTAACAATGGAAGTGTCAACAATGGAAATGTTACGTAACAATGGAATTGTTAAGAGAAAGCGACGTGCAATACGCAGATGCAGTTTTTTTCGTTTTTGCGGGAAATCGAACATATTTTTAGACCCATCTAAAAATTCTCTAATTAGTCTGGAAACAAGGGGACCCAATTCTTGCATTCTGTGAAAACGGGTAAGGTTGACTGTAACGTAATAATCTTTATCTTAGTTATCGTTACTTTTGCCCGAGCAACGCCGGGCCCACCTGCTAATCTATAATATAATCGAGACGGGTTGATGATAATAATAATAATAATAAGTGCAGAGCCCAAACGGTTAGGAGTTGGAAGCTGAAATTTGGTACACAGTTAGGGTACGTCACGAAAACGCACACTAAGAAGGGATTTTTCGAAATGCCCCCCTGGGGGGAGAGGGACAGGATTAAGCTTAACACTTCCATCAACAATAGAAGTGTTAAGTAACAATGGAAGTGTCAACAATGGAAGTGTTACGTAACAATGGACGTGTTACGTAACAATGGAATTGTTAAGAGAAAGCGACGTTTTAAGAGAAAGTGCAGTTGGTTTTCGTTTTTGCAGGAAATTGAAGATATTTTTAGACCCATGTAAAAATTCTCTAATTAGTCTGGAAACGGGGGATCCAATTTTTGCATTCTGTGAAAACGGGTAAGGTTGACTATAACGTAATAATCTTAATCTTCGCTATCGTTACTTTTGCCCGAGCAACGCCGGGCCCACCTGCTAGTATATATATATATATATATTTAGTGTTAAATTATTATTTTTTCTTGTCAAGGATATGGAATTATAACATTAACACACCATTATATTAAAAAACTTCTTAACAAACCAGTTTCACTGTATATCAAGCAATTCTTACTAAAATAATTTTATGCTATTGTCTTATTTTAAGTATGTTTATTCATAATACACAAGAACGTTCGTGAAGCACGATTCGTATCGTGAGTAAATTTCGAAAATAAAAATCGATCAATAAAAACAAACAATAAACAACTTTAATGATTCATAGCGGTTATAACCACCGCGTGGTTCATTAGAGCATTTAATGTTACTGTATTATTTTGATAACATTTTGCTTTGTTTATGAAGTAAAACAATTAAAAGAACATAAAGCTTCTATTTGCTTGATGATGCGTTGATATACGTATATGCCGAACAAAAACTTTTCGGCTTTTAGCTTTATAAATATAAGAAAATTCTGGATAAAACCAAGAAATATTTACTGACTATGCAGTAATTGCTTGTAATAAATCTTTTGAGTTACGAAAATCACTTTTTAATGATTTATGACGACTAGATCTTAGTGTAAATTAAAAATTTTTCCGACTCACGATGAAGTGATATTCTGAGACATTAGACTTTCTGTATATCCATTTACTTAATCCTATATCTCCAACTTGTAACATGACGAATAATACCTTGTATTTTGCTTTCGTTATGAATGTTTAAAAAAATAATTAAAATTATTCCAACATTACTAGAAGAGCAGCGTTTTTCATGACACTCTAATCAGAGCAACAATAAGCCGATTAAAATTATTAACCTAATCGTATGGAGTTGACTATATTTTCAGGTTGTTTAGAGTAGATAATACTGCTCGAAAATGTAATTTATATACTTTCAAGAACAGATTACTGTTGTTTATTACTTGAAATTTAACTCTTTTACCAGAACGATTTCAAGATGACAAATGAATAGTAAATTTCTGTATAAAAATTTATTCAATTAAGCTATATGAGTCGTCAGGAAATCAAAAAAGCTACTTGACGCTACAATAAAAAAATAGACATAACAATTCTTAGTATGACCACAAAGACATGAGATAAAGTCTTATATTAGTGACTGTCACATAACCAAAGATTCTAGATGACAATGTGAAATGTGATTGACAATTATACACTGTAACGTTTAACAATAAAAGTTTACTATATTAAATTAATAAACAATATTACGATATACCCTTTTTATTAAAAAAAAGTAATTTCATTTTCAAACTCCCTATGGACTAACAGAAATATAAAATAAGTTTTCCTTTGTATTCTTTCCGCCATGTAAGCCATTAGAGAGCATTTTTAACAAGCATATTATGAAATCGACCAAGCTCACAACGATGTGGCCCTTAGATGAGACAAATCCAGATGGAGTATCATAGAAAAATTTCTGGAGTTTTTTTTGACTTGTTCGGATTCCGATCCCGAGTTTTTCAGAGCAGAATAGACTGTCATCTTAACCGCTCAGCCATCCAGCTGTCAAATACAAAATAAATACAAAAAATTATTTCATTACAATTTCCTGTGATCTTGAAGTTTATTATATGACTAAACTCAAAATTAAATTGTAGGAAATGTCAAAGAATCTACGAAGTATTATTTTGAAAGACGTACTCCACAATCTAAAAGTAAATTTCATTTAAGCAATCAACAATTTCAAGTTCATTGCCAAATTTTTTGAACCAATAAAATATTTTTGCAATAAGGACAAATTTTATTGTTCAGAAATATTTTATATGCTATTTATGAATATAGCCGAATGAATTATATATTTACATATTTGTATTGTTTAAAATATAGTGGGCGAATGCAAACTTACATATTAGCGGTATATGTAAGAATGAAATTAATGACATTCAAGACATCGTTAACACTTTTAAATTATAACAATTTTAGCTAATATTTCACTTGTATGTTATTGATTTCATATTTATTTTGCTTTTCTAATAAAGGAATAAAATACACTGAAAGGCTAGACACAAAGATAGCTCTTCAATACATAAAGTTGGGCTTTCTTTTCCTAGTTGGAGGGAAATCCCTATATTCAATTTACTCAGAGGTTTAGTTATTATTATGGTCCAATCAATGGTTAACAAATACAAATATTTTATATGTTAATGCGTTTGCATAGAAATTTATTGGAACATCAGTAGGGTTTCCAGATGTCCCATTTTCCCAGTATTGTCCCGGATTATTTCTACCATCTAGCGACAGGAAGACTTTATTCTAAAAATGTTCCTGCAATAAAGTACTTTTAACTTTTTCACATTTTAATTGCATTTTTGTCACTGACAGAGTAAAAATGTATATCCTGCACATCCTGAAAGTGAAGCGTCCCATTATTGTTATTCTTCCCATTTTGGGAAGAACTCATTTTATTCCGGATTTTATCCCAAGTTCTGTACCTGGCAACCCTAATCGTTACTGGATGCGTACCAGATTCCAAATGCGAAATCAAAAACACAAATCTAAAGTAAACTAATTATTTTATATCAGAACTACTAAGGAAACTAGAATTTCAGCCAACTTTACTATGAATGTACAATTTGTATTGTCAGTTTAATTGCACACATACACGGTACAATAAATGCCATAACGCAATTCCACTATTAATGTAATTAAGTACTGTATATTGATAAAAATTTGCATAATTAAAACGAATAACAACTAAGAAATTTCTTATTATTGAACGGAAACTTACCGCGTCTTTCAAATACAGTACTATAAATCATTCTTGTGAGAATATAAAGATTTAGTTCGAACAAATGAAACAAGACAAATTGATCACTCAACTTACCGCGCATTCGTGACGACCATGATAAAATTAAATATTTATATCAGTGAAGTTTCTTCTCCAAACTTTGTCTCGTTGAGTTGGTTTGCCGTATTTATCACGACTCGATATAGTTGTGATCCCGGTTCGGTAAAAGCACACCCCCACACTCAAGATAGACAATCTATACAATTTATTTACAATATATATAGAGTATACAAGTTGAAAAACACAGTAAATACAGGATACACAAAGCGTGGTGCTTCACGTACTAGTTTGGCGAAGCTCTGGGGAGGCCTTGATCAGCCTGTGGAGTTGCTCACTGCACGGTTCGTCCGATCTCAGCACTTACCTGTTCCTGAGATAGTTACCAGAAGCGTATGCTCTATCTAAGCTCAGCAGGCTTCCCAAGTATCTGAGACTTCCGTGTTACGAACCCTTCTCCTCCCTCTCCCGTTTGCTCTGCAATTTTTTAGACGGAAATTTCCGACCAATTACAAATCTTCCTTGCGCGAACAGCTTTCACCAGGTCCGCTTTTATCGGATGAGAGTGAAGCTTACATTTACGTCCGCCGATATCAAATCCACTTGTTTACGGCCAGGAGTTCACCATCTGGTAAGTGGTCTATCACTGGACCACGCGTGCATCCAATTAGCGAGGTTGGCGCTTCTTTTGTTCCCTCTCTGTTTACAAGCCTATACATTACAATATCTGATGCATCAAAAAAAATCTTCCTCAGAGGTTTTGATAAAAGACAAATTAAAGATCTGACTAAAGATATTCAATAATATTTTTGTTATAGTAATTCAATTTTGCTATCGACACTATGGTCTCAGTAAATGGGATAAAAGGCATTCTCCTTTCGCATTTTTTATATAGCAACAATGCTTAGGAAAGTTAGAGTTAAGGAGGAAAACGATTGGCAAAGAAACATACTTTGAAAAGATAGCAGAATGATTTTCAGAGTTTTATATCAACGAATTCCTAATATCAAGCTATAACACAACATTCCTGTAAGACAATTGTTATGCAAGAATTTCTTTTGAATTGAGGATTTGAATTAAAAAAATTAGTCATTCAATAAATCCGTTTATCTCATTGTACATTCCAGTGAAACTGAAAAACATAAACTTATCTAAGTCTAACAGATTCAAGATCAATTAGAATACATAAAAGCATGTAAAGCAATATGTAAGTTGGAGCATAGTACAAAACTTATTACAACAAGTAAATGTGCGATTCTCCCTAACAGTTTAACACACTATTATATACTTGGTTCTCGCCTGTTATCGTCAAAGTCAAAATAATACAGTAGAGCGTCGTTTATCCGAAGGTCGGTTATCCGAAACGTCGGTTATCCGAAGGAATTCCAGTCGACAAATTTAAATTTTCACCAGTGCTGTGGCGCTGTAATCTTTGGCTATGTCTTCGGCTACTCAAATATTTTACGTTTTTGATACTAAATTAACTTCTGAAGTATAATTTTTTATTGTTTTTATATTTTTCAATATATTTATTTTGTTTGTACAAAATAAAAAAATAATTTTTAACGATACAATAGTCTTCGTTAGGCTTAACATCGACGAAAATTCAACGCGAAGCGACACGCAACGGAGAAAAATTTCAACACGGAAGAAATTAATATATTTTTTCGTACATAATCGGTTATCCGAAAAATAAGTTATCCGAACAACCCCAGTCCCAATTGATTCGGATAAACAACGCTCTACTGTATAAAATCATGTATTAATTATGGTACTTAAGAAGCAAGCATTAAGGTAAATATAAATGTTTTGGTTGACTAATAATGGTCTAACCCGCTCCAATCGATTTAGAGTTAAGAGTGTTGTACACAGTGTTTTCATGTATTAACTATGTCAGACAGAATAACAAAATTTTCATTCTTGATACTATGGGGTCGATTGACTCCACGCAAATAAATAACGATTATTGTTTGTATTCTCACTCACGTAATTTATGTTGATATTGTTTACTTTTTTTCATTTACAAGTATTTATAATAATAAAACTTATTTTTTAATTAATTATTGTTACATTTACTAAATGACACAAAATTGTTAAAATTTCAAATGAAGTTCAAAGTTTTAGCATGTTTTTATTTAATCTATTGAAATAATTCATAGAGAAAATAAAAACTGTTTTCTCTATGGATCATTTTATAGATTAAATGCGGAAGTAACCAGATGATTTTTATGTGATTACCATTAAATGTAGTCATTTCATTCGTTATACTGGTTACGTGTCTTGCTGTTTTTATTTCTGAAACACATTGGTAGGTGACATATTATCAATATGTCACTATGATTAATTGGTCTCCTTCAGTGATTATCTAGTACAGTACTTGCTGTAGTGTTTAAATTCCATAGTAAGATATTCTTGAAAAAATGTATATCTCAGAATCAAGTCTTCTGAGGTCAAAATGACCATTTGACATCCGACAAGGGTTAAATTTATACTGTCTGTAAATAGAATAAAATATTACTACTGTTTCGATTAAGTGTTAATTAAAACAAAACAAGGATAACAACAAAATATTAGAAATGAATGTACACTCTCTTTCCAGAACAATATCTCAACTCTTAAAAACATTTAGACCCTTATTTAGCCTTTCAACCTTTCATTTGAAATGAATTGTATTACAGTCAAGATGAAACCATTTTGACTGTACCACAGTAGTTGTGTACCACAGTACAGAAATAAAAGTATACTGTATTTCAATTTTCTATAAATTTAACTCTATCGTCTGATTCTAATGACTTTGAAGTTTTAACACTAGAATAAGTTTTAATACTTCTTATTGTAACACCACTGTGTCTAATCCTGATAAAGAATTACGAAGGCATTAAACTCACATAGCCTATATCAAGTTGTTTAAATATAACTTAAAATTTTTATCTTAAACAGACAAATAAAATTTAGTTTTCTTAAAATTTAGAAATAAGTGAATCGTAGAATATGTAAATAGTATTGTTTGTGAATAAAAGAGAAAGAATGAAAGAGGAGAGCAAGCGAAAGCAATGACATCTTGGAAAGTGAGAGAAGCTTTTCTCTCTAACAGAAAAGTTTGTACAGTTTGTAAAGTAAGTACAATACAGTAAAAAATCGAAATAGATAATTGAAATGCCTAAAATGAATTTGAACAAATATTCAAAGAAATAAAATCGAAATAGACATATCAAAGTGGCTTGATATAATATCCAGAGTGATTGGAAATCATAATGATCTCCTGTCACGCGTAATACCTTAATGTACGACATATCAAATTTTAAAATTGTAGTTCTTATCACATATAAAGTTCGAGTACAAAAATTGCGTTAACTTTCAATTTTACGTCAAATTGGATAAAATGCATCAATTCAGAGAGAAAACGAAAAATGGTTTTTTCAGTATATAGAAAATAAAAAACAAGCAATTGGTTCAAAAATGAAGGAGAGAAAATTATTTACTACAGTATTTATATATTTATAGAAAATATATAAATAGTAAAGTTTCAATTCTATTTCAGACGAGTAAATATAAATAATTCATTGAAAATAAAAAATAAAAGTTTTGATCTTAAATTGATAAAAATAAAGTATCAGAAATCTTATGTTTTACATTAATATTTTTGATTTTGATATGGCGCTTCAATAATACGAAGCATAAAATTGTATTGGCAGTTTAAATTTTTACAGATAACATCAGTTCTCTTTTATTAGAATTCAACTGAAATATTCAAGTATTAATCACTAAAAATTTTATTGATAAATTTTCACTGATTTTGAAAATACTATTTTATTTAGAATTTTTTAAAAATATGTTCCTATCACTATATATTAAAATTTATAACCAATGACAAAACAGTGGCGGTTTCACGTCATATTGACGTAAATATGTCTGTATGTTTAGGTTGAAATGATAAAGTTTTTCTTATAAATGATGATGCTTGTATTTTTTACGCATTCCACATTCTCATGTAGAAGGTTTTTCTATGTTTAATATCTTCTGTTCTATACGCATTCTATATTTTTTCCTCCTTTCTGTATTGAGTTTATATGTTGTTCTCGATTTCGCTTTCTATATTTCAGCATATACGCTGCTGGTGCAACTTTGCCGTTAACAAGGGCAGTGATATTTCAACACAGGATGAAGTATTACATGCCTACAACCTTTCGTTATAAATAAAATAATTGTACAACTATATCAGGAGTAAAATAAATTGTAAATTCTGAAAATTTTATTAAATCTGCTTTATTTTACACATAGGGTTTATTATTCTCTTACTTCTAGGTCCCGTGTTGTTAAGCGTTAAATGGAGTTACATCTTTAGTGACACAACTTCCATTACACAATCTTTTCCGTTAAATTTATTTCGTGACAAAAATAATGTAAATATTTGAAATTTAATAATTGAAAGGATGTAATTTCATAACAAAATCTTTACGCCATTCTATCTTAAATAATATAGGCCTAAATGTATTATTTCTGAATATCTTTGAACCAATGAGAATTAAAAACATCTGATTTAATTCTTCTGAATTTCAGTATTGAGTTTTGTATTTAACAGAAAATGTTAATTTAACTGATCAAATTTTAACTTTTATTGGACTTGAAACGAATCTATTCTAATATTTATATAATAGTTATAATTACGAAAGCATTAAAATTTAATTTTAAGTTATTTACTTAATAAAGTACTTTTCTCAAAATAAAATTTTGTTAATTGTAATACTGAATCATATCGAAATCGTTTAATTTCATTCTTATAAGTTTATATACATATACGAAATTTTACGATGTTCAAATTTATTTTCGAAGAATTGAATTCTAATTGTTTAAATTTCTAAATCGCCAATTTTTCTAATTCGATAAATGTCTTCTCATTTGTCTGAAATTAATGAATTAATTTTGTTAATTTCTGACGTCAGATTTTAAATTTAAAGGGTTAACAGTCTAATGGCATTGAAACGTTTGATTTTGCTATAAAACAACTTTAATTGAAAGATTGTCAGTTTGTTGAAAGTCATCAGTTAAGATTTAATATAACAAGATACATTCATTTTGATGACTTTTGAAGTTTAGATATTATTTTTAAGGAGTGAATTTATTTTGTTTCTTTTAAAATAAGAAAATAGAATATTTACAAGTACATGACTAGTGATTAATGAAATAGAATTTCAATAGTATTATATAAATCTTTATTCTACACTTTTAAACTAATGAAAAACAAATGATTGATTATTAATTTATATATCACTGGGGCAATAAAATATATAGGGCCTATATATTTTTTATATATTTAACATAAATAAAATTTATATACATTCTTTTAAGATTGTAAAGTATTGGCCTTTTGGCAGAAAGGGAACAAAAGAAGCGCCGACTTTGTCACTTGGACCCACGTGTGGTCAGACGATAGACCATTTGCCATATGATGAACTACTAAACGTAAACAAGTGACAGACGTTAATGTAAGCTCCACTCTCGTCGGATAACAGAGGACATGGGTATAAGCGGTTTACGAAAGAAAGGGTTGTGATTGGTCGGAAGTTTCCGTCCAAAAAACGCTTAAATTGCGGAGCAAACGGAAGAGGGAGAGAGAAGGGCAAGAGACTGGTAACACGGTAGTCTCAGGCACTTTGGAAGCCTACTTAGCTTAGAGAGAGCATTCTTCTCTGGTAACTATTTCAGGGACGGATAAGTGCAGAGAATGGACGGACCGTGCAGTTGAGCCAACTCCACAAGCTGAATGAGGCCTGTCCGAAGTTTAATAGTTTCCGGAAGCCAATCTAATACGTGAGGCACCACGCTTTGTTACCGTGTATATACTATGTTTTCGAACTTGTACAATCTNAATAATTAAATTTACTTAGCATTCAAAACTTGCGAATTTTGAAAAAAACAAATTTGCTGATTAAATGCGGACAACCGTTTAACTGAAGTAAAACGGGTTTTCCCCTTGCTACGGATGTCTGCCTAGTTCAGTTCAGCCATATTCCACTACAGTTCGCCTTTATTATCAGTTCGAAATGGGGTGGTTCCATAATACCCGCAGTGTTCCATAATACCACCTTCTCCTCTATACTATGTTTTCGAACTTGTACACTCTACATATAGAATTTGTAAATAAACTGTAAATATTAAGTTATATAATAGTTACAGTTTATTGGAGGTGTGCTTTCCATCGAACCTGGGTCACTATATCGAATCGTGATACACACGGAAACCAACTCAACAAGACGGAGTTTGGAGAAGATCTTCACTAAGATATAATTAATTTACAGTAGAGCATCGATTATCCGACTCAATTAGAAACTCAGGTTGGTTGGATAACTGAAAAATCGGATAACCGAAAAGAAGGAAAAAATACATTATTAATATAGTATATTAGGATATTAGTATATCCCATGTAATTAGTTTATTAGTATATCGCTATTAACCAACTTCGCGTTGAATTTTCATCGCTGTTTAAAAAAAAAATTGTTAGGCTAAATAATAATCGTCCTATCGTATGGTTAAAAATTATTTTTAAATTATTTTATTGCTCACGAAACAAACAACCACTCATAATTAGAAAATTAAGTTTCGTTTAAATATTGGCCTCCCTTCAATGGTCCAACCGTTGATGCCAGCTAAAACACGCAAATATCTAACAAAAATAATATTAAAGTAGCCAAGATATAGCCAAATATTGTAATGCCACATCACTAGCGGAATTTGAAATTTGCCTACTAGAACGGTCGGTTAACCGATGTGACGGTTAATCGGGGGTCGGATAATCGATGCTCTACTGTATTTTTCAATAAGAGTTTACAATAGCTACTTTTTGGATAAAAAAAAAATCAATTACAAATGGGGAAATGCATAATACAATATCATATATAAAGAGATTGTCTTAGACAAGTCAATTATGAAGCTGAAGCTGCTACTGATTGAAAAGAGTTTAGTTAAGCAAATAGTAAATTATATCACTTCCAAATATTAAATTCACGCAAGATAAAAAACAAACTGATTTGAAGTCTTATACTTAGGCACAGTAAATACTAGGTAGATATAGGGTCGAAATGAATTTCTGTTATAAACGAAAAGTACACCAGTCTAAATCACGAGATTCCAACCTAATCGAATGTGGTGACCTCCGAAAATGTCGATAAATTTCTAACGGTGGTTTATATCATATTATTATTATTATTATTCTTTAAATTTTAGTAAAATTCATAATTTAATACTGTATAATTGAATTTTTAAAAGATAAGGATAAGCTACAAATAAAATTTTATATTAAATCGTATCAGTGTACGAAGAGGACAGCGAATCAAATCTAATTTTATGAAGGA
This sequence comes from Centruroides sculpturatus, assembly GCF_000671375.1. Taxonomy (NCBI): domain Eukaryota; kingdom Metazoa; phylum Arthropoda; class Arachnida; order Scorpiones; family Buthidae; genus Centruroides; species Centruroides sculpturatus. The sequence continues at coordinate 250,362 of NW_019384790.1, read as the reverse complement.
ATCATAGAGCAAAATACGTTGATAACCTCAGGACTAAACTGAATACAAATAACTTATGGCAATATAGAATTTTGAGTAAATCTAAAACTATGTAGAATAAAAATAAGATTAAATTCGTTGAAAGCTGAAAAGTAATTAATAATCAAAAACAAAAATTACTTCAATAATTGAAAATGTTTAAAGTGAATTTATTGAAACAGAGTTATTAATTTTAGAATATAGCTACAAATATAACAAAAAATAATTAAAATAAAACGAAAGTAAATATTTTAATAATTAATTTTATTACGTTACATTGATATACTTTTACTATGAGTGATCAAGAATATTTATAAGCATTTCCATTTTGATTGAATAATTTTCTGGTCGTTTATTTACATCAATGTAATATTTTATTAAGTTTAAAAGTTATTCAGAAATTTCTTCAAACATTTAGATTTGATTAGTGAATTGGAATGATTTATGAGCGAAATGCTATATATTTAAATACTGTACAATCAAACATATTAAAATACTTAAAAATATATTAATAAAATTAAAATGAATAATATATTTAAGCTAGTTTTTTAATATTTTTTTAATTAGAGATATATAACTTATATTATGTATATATTTCAAAGGAAAAATTACATTATAAAATCTTTTTCTTCTGAATTCTGAAAATACTACAAATTATTTAGCAACAAATATTTATTTTATTTAATAATTTTTACGTAATATGATAATATAGTTTATTTGCGTATATTTTACACATTTTTTACACGTTTCTTAAAAATAATATATAGACCTACATTCTATTTCTTTATGTATTTTTATCCACAATTAGAAAATTTTACTTAATAGATTCAGTTTAGTGCCTCTTATGAAATTTGCTTCAAGCCAAACATAGTGTAAAAGTGAGGTGTAAGGATATGTTTACTAATGAGATGTTTACAAAGTTTTGAGTTTGAGTCACAAGATTTGATCATAACAATGTCATTTCAAATAAAAATAATTACGTTATTAGTATATACTGAATGAATCTCTAATGTTTTGTAAAGGAGATTCGTATAAAAATATTAATTGTACTATTTACAAGGGTTACTCTATTTAGGAGACCTGCCGTATTGAGGCTTGACAGTATGTTATTGTATTCATTTTTATGTTAATTCTTTTAATCTGCAATAATAATAAAAATACTGTTTTAACAAATAATTGAATATCCTTTATGATAATTGCTTCTGTTAATAAGTAATGCCATTTTTCTACTGGTGTTAAATTTTATATTTAAAAAATACAGTTTCTTTAATTACCATTAAATTTTAATTATTGAGGACTGCCAGGTGGTGTATATAATCGTAGATAGTTTGAGTTGAACTTGACTCGTGATTGTCTTTTGATTATCCCGTTTTCAATTTAATTACTGTACAAGACGAGTTTTACTTTCGATTAACTCTAGGAATAGTATGCTGTTAATGGTACCTGTACGTCGTTTATAAGTAAGTGGACTATTTTTGTTATATTATGGTTCTTTCCTTTTCCCGGAAGCTAGGCCGACAAGATGTCTTTTCGTAAACGGCTGCCATATGAGATTTCTTCCCAGGAGGAAGCCACTTTTATTGAGGAATTATCGAACTGTTTCCTTGCGGATGTCATCGCAAAACTTTGTGACTTTCTAGACCCACTTGTGAATAAGAAACCAATAAACAAAACGGAAAATTTCAGGTAAATGTAATTCTGACGAAACTATTACCTATTCCATCTAAGCAAATTCTTCGGCCAATATTAGCACAAGAATGGATTTTAACATACTGCTTAAGGACAAGTAAAATAAATAAGTACACTCGAGATCTGCTGAAGGCCACGGCGTTAAATATGATACCTAGCTCAGAACCCATGAGTAGTAAGGTCCTCTATATCAGTGGAAAAGGTGAAATATCTGTTTGGATCCTAATGTTCATGGCAAAGGTGATTTGTCATTAAATACTGACGGCTCTAAAAATAATTCCTCTGTAGGTACAGGACTGTATTTTTAGAAATTTGCATTTAGAGTACCTTCACTCTTCGTTTTAAATGTCCCAGCTACACTACTGTTTTTCAAGCAGAATTAGAGGCAATTAGAGTAGCAATATCTTAGGTTAATTTGCAGGACATTAACTTAATTATAGATATTTATTCAGATTTCAGATCGGTACTCTTAAATCTTAGAGATCGAAGAGCTAAACATCGTAAGACTAAATGTATTCAAAATCTGCTTGACATTAAAAAAAATAAAATGAACTTTTATTTTGTTTTACGTCACACAGTTAATTAATATTGGCAATGAGTAGGCATGTCCTGACAGCTAGGCTGCAGCATTGAACGAAATGTATGCGCTGAACTATCAATATATGTCATTTTCCAATAATCTAACTAAAATGTATATAATGCACCAAACTATCTTAAAGTGGAACAATTACTGGACTTTCTCCCCAAGGAATATTTAACAACACTTTTTATCTCACATTTTATCCCACAATAGACATGGCTATCGAGTCACTTATTTCGGATCACAGTTTTTTTGAAACTCTAGTTATAACCGGGCATGGAAGATTTAATTTTTGTTCCTAATCTCTTCAAAACTCGCAAATCTTAGTTGTATTGTTTCCTATGTGTGTATATGTCTTGTACTTCATATACTCTCATGAGTGGTGGATTAAATAAAGTATAATAATTAAGAATTTTTTAATTGCACAAGAAAAAATGTAATTATTAATAAAAAGTTATATTAAATTTATATTATTAAAATCGTGTCTCAACCAGTTACTTTGAAGAATTTGAACAAGACTGAATATCTTGATGAATGAATAATAATAATGTTTTCCTGTTAATGAATAATGCTTTCTATAATCTATTCTAAAGGATCAAGAAGTTTCGATAAATTGAATCTTTCATCCTTTGTATTATCAGATGTAAATTTTAACCAGAATCTGTAATAAACATGTCCATCGTAATGTGAAAATGACCGTCTCTATAAAAAGTTTAATAGTACAAATGTGATTATATAAACGTTTTGTGTATACTAATAGTACATATATTAATTTTGCAAAAAACTGTTATTAGTGCACTAGTCAGAATTTCTCAATATATATTTTAAAATAATGTAAAGAAATTTGATCAATGCGAAAATAATATATATCTGAAGTTTTCTGTGTTGTTTCAATCGATATTTACAGAAATGTTTTAGCTATTTCGTTAAAAAATAAATAAAGTTGTGTAAGCTATATAACTTTTTCTATTGATAACTAATAATCTACATATTACAATATATAAGTATTGTTATATATTTGTGTGTGTTTTCAGGTGTCTCCTGCCAAAGAATAAGTATCATCGGTAGTTTAACAAATTAATAAATACAATGAATAAATAATAAGTAAAGTTATGCAGTAAATATAAAGTAAATGATAAGTAAATAATGATAATTAAATTATTTTAATATTTAGATATTAATCATATAAATAATTTTATTATTCATATTTCATAATTTTATGGTTTTCATTATTCAATAGACTCATCATTTTTATTATTGTTGAAATGACATTTACTTAAATTTTAAAATTTTTATAAGTTTTTTAAAATGTATCTATTGAGTAAATATTAATTAATAATTCTTTATATTTTATGAATCAAACAATTTATGCATCTTGTCAGAAAAGTTAATTAAATGTTAATATTTTCGATTTATACTCTTATATTGTTATATTTGCAAAGATATATCACCTTAATACGTAAATATTAATATGTTGATTAATAATATAAGATTTACAGATACAACTAAAATTAAATAATAGCGACACATATAACTGTATACAGATTAAACGACAAACATATCTTCATTAAGTCCATAGCTAGTGAGTGACATCAAATTTATTTAAATTAGTTAATTTTGACCATGGGAAAATATTTGAAATGCATTATATTCTGTTAGTTTTTAATGAAATAAGTTTTGTATATGTATATATATAATTTAAATAATATTAAGTTTTTTAATTAAAATGTTAAATAAATATTAGTCTACTCCAAGTAAGTATAATGGTGCTAAAACTAATCGGGGCTTGGAAATTTTCATAAGTTTCTCATAACCGTCGATGTACTAAATAAAAAATTAAATAATCTAATGAATACTTTCGCTTGTTTTCGTTCAAGCTGAATCAGAAAGTTTAAACAAGAATAGAATTTGCTATTAAATATGCCTATTTATTTCATAAATTATCCCAATAGACAATTTCTTAATTAATTTTTTTTATTTAATAATTGATTAACTTTTACTTCAATAATTTAAAACAAATATTTTCTATATAGCCTATTGAGAGATAATTAGTATTTAAAAAATAAATTAATAAAATAATTGTCACTTAAATTTAAAAATAATAATTTCTTCTACGTTGTATTATCAAACATATTGTCGCGGGAACAAACGGCAATCAGTCGTTAGAAACACAAAGGGATTTATTAACTTAGACAATGTACAACTCCTGCAGCTTGCAGTAGGAGAACAAGAAGCCCTCTCAGCCTGAGAGCTGGCTGTTATATCCTACAGAGACATGGTAGAAACATGGTAATTGGTTGGTATTTACATAAGTTCTCAGACCGGGAGAACGTACCCACACAAAAAAAAACTTGCATCAATGAAGGTTGAACCGGCGACCTCTGCTCGATAGGCCAAGCCGCTAACCTCTACCCCATGAATGACACGGTGAGAAGAGCAAGCCGCGGCAATATTAAGCATAGTAGGGATTGAGCTACAATTGGAAAACTTTAATATGGATTCCATTAATTATTCTGTTAGTAGCACTTTTATCTTACTTAAAACCTATGAAACTAAACTATATATTTTACTTGCTTATATACTACCTTACATATAAGTTATTAAATTGACAAGACCTTGTATAAATTTTGCTTAAATTACCGGTTTTTAGGGTTTGGTATAAAAAGCATTAATTTACTCCTCTCTAATTATTGATAGTTATAGAAATCTCGAATTAAGACTTTCAATATTGTCATTAAGCATAGTTTTCTTATGATTTTCTATAGTTTTCTATATTTGATTTATTGATAATTAATTCAGCATGTTAATCGTTATTTGATTAAGTTAAACATTTTAAGTTTTTTCTAAAAGGATTTTAAAATAATAATTGGCAGAAAAATGTTTATTACAAGGCTGAGAGACGAATAAATAACACTGTAATCCATTCGCAAATAAAAATGAATGAATCTGTCAACACTTTTATCTCTGGCATCTAACCGACATGCCAGTGCAAACAAGACTCTTCACATGGTAAACTTTCTGGTCTATAGTTGACCAGATCGCCAAATTTAAAATGAGAGAGATTGTTAGCTGAGAAAAATGGAAAAAGAGATGAGAAAAAACATGGAATGACAAAAACTTACTGATTCAGGAAGAAACAATCTGAAACCGACGAGTTACGAGGGGTCATTATTAGTGCATCGGCGTACGACTATAGTGGTTAAAGGAACTTCGTTAGAACTTGGAATAAATATAGTTTCTCTTTTTAAATACTGTCTACATGTCACTGAAAAGTGGCAACAGGTGTTTATGGCACGTTCCAGTAAAAAAAAACAGCATCCTTGCAGTTAATCTAATCGAAATCAGATTCCCATTCCTTTTATAATCTGTTTTGGAAAAGAACGATCTTGTTCAAGCTGGGTAATAATCTTAATTGTGTCGTTTGTATTGTCTAGATTTATGTAAAATTCATTAGTTAAATTTTACATAAATCTTCTATTAGTGAAATCTATTAATACTGTTTTGGACGCTGTTTTTTGCGGAGACACCTCACTTTAACGCCGTCGCGTTATAGGAAACCGTTACTTCATACAACAAAACCAATTGCAATTAGACAATTTAACGATAAAATAAAAGTTTTGATAAACAAATAGTTATAAGCAAAGCTAAAATTCATATTATAAAACTTTTATTTAAAAACTTAAATATTAAATCTGTATATAACTAAACGTATGAGTAAATAATCCTATATGCCTGCAGACATCATGTCATGAAGATATTAACATCTGCATGACAGGACATCTGCAAACATATAAGATTGTTCAGTCATATTTAGAGGCTATATATATAGCCTCTAAATATATCTATATACGTATAAGGTAGGGATTTAATATGTCTTAATTCTTAGTAATACCAAGTAGGTGTTTTGGTAATATACTTTTAAAAACTTTGATTGAGATCCTTTGAAGAAAAAACTTTTAATAAAAGAAAGACATGTTTTTAGAATCTATAAACAGTCCTTCTTAAATGCAATTGAATTTTACATATTTTTGTTGTAACATACTTTCGAAAAATCCCTATGTGCCCTCATATAAAATTCAATCACCATAAGTGCAGACGGATGATATATATTTAGTTTTTCGCAGCTGCAGAATCCGAAAAATTACGAACTGTAATTTATTTTCTTCAATTCTTTTAACCTCATTTCCTAGCTTCTTAGTTTACAGAATTTTTTACGTAGAAAAATAGCGAAACTTTTGCAAAATCCCAATTTGAAAAATAAGGCTCAAGAAAAATTTAAATATTTTTTCAATAAGTAACTAGATTATAGATCAGTATAAGAAATACAGAAAGACCATATAAATGCTTGAGGATTTTGCAACCAAGAGGCATCTTGTTTCATCTAGAAAAGAAGAAGAAATTTTAAAAAATTATAATAAAACTCGATTTTATGACCATTTCTTGAACAGAGTAGAAAAATCGTCAATCCACATCTAGGCCTTTCCAAACAGCGAGGTAACAGTGATCCAATCAATGCTATATTAGTTGATTCACGTACCTATTAAATTACAGATGTATTAATTAAAAAGAAAAAATTGCTTTTCTTACTATATTTTATTTATTTTTTAATTTCTCTACATACAGTTTAAGCGAAGCATTCTTGGAACCAATTAGTCAATCGCGTATTGCGGGACATGTGTTCTCTTCTGTATATGATACTTATTTACACATACAAGCATAAATATACAATTTAAAATAAATAAAACATCAAGACCAGTGTTTCCCAACCTCTAACGAATCGTCGCCCCCTTCAACGTAGTATCGCCCCCTTCAATAAAACCGTTAGAGGAGAAGGTGGTATTATGGAACCCCAATTATATTTTAGTGAATTGTAAACAAGGTATCATAACTACATCCACATTTTTTGTGCAAAAAGTACTGATAACTAGTAAACTAAATGTTCCTAATTGGATTTTTCGCTAATGTAATTATAAGTATGGTTTTTGAAGGCTTTTGTACAAAAAGTCCGAAAGTAGGCTTAGAGAAAATCGGTAATATGGAACCTTACTGTATACAGTATTTTCAAAAAAATGCTTTAATGTAGCCAAAAACAAATAGGAAAGGACAAAAAAATGTTAAATAATTACAAAATTATTTACTCCAATGTATTTTATCGCAAAAATGCTTTTATAATAGAAAAATATGACCTCCATCAACAATATATATTCCAGCAGCTCTTTTTCGATATTNATGTGAAACAATGAAATTAATTCTTACATAATTAATAAATTCTGTACTTTGTTCCTTGACATAGTAGATTAATTAATACACTACAGGAAGTCTCATAAATTCAATATTCATGTCATTTTACTTATTGTAAGTTGATACAAGGAAGAATACATAAAGCTTAAAAATAAATTCTAAAAATAACCTGATAATCTTATTTTACAGATTATTTGAATCGAATTTTTAGACAAATTTTTCGAATAGCGTTAGCTATCAAACAGTTCTTCGTAGTTGACTCGAGTTTTCAACAGATGACGCGATCAAATGTCAGCAGATGACAGATGACGTTTTATTTATTGTATATTTTTAAAATTCAGAAACTTTTTGAAAATTTATGATAATATTGTAAGAATTGTGGTTGATTTATCATTGAATTTATCAAAAAATATGTTCAATAAAATGATAATTATTGATGACCGGATGGACGAGATGGTTAGGGCGTTAGTTTATCGCTCTGGAGAACCCGGAGCGAATTTTTCATGAGTAGTCTGTCCCGGAAATGACGGGCCCCGTCTCTTCCCGCCCGGCATCCCCCATTGTAAGTTTGACCAAACCTATAAAGAAAAGGAAAAAGAAACAAAAATGAAAAAATATATATAAGTTGCGTTGTAAATTATCCATAAAATTGGAGCATTGAAGTTTAGGAACTCATCTGGATTAAATCTATAATTTAATTATTGTTTGTTTGGCTTATGTGAAATAAATAATAAGATAAAATGAAAAATTCACTTTAAAATTAAATCGAATAAATTCGGTATTTTTAGAAATGTGTTTTGAAATTTTACGCTTAGTGATTTTTATAAGACTATTTATTATATAGATTCTGTTTGTATATGTATAAATGAAAGAATCCAATAGGTATTGATAGTATCATCATACATCACGAGATATTAGTAGAAAAAACCATTTCCTTCACAACTTTTAAAAAATTTGATTGAGCTCTTTTGGAGAAAAACTTTTAATAAAAGAAATTACATCTCCGTTCTATTTAGGAGTTTGTTACTGACATATATTTACGTTTTTAGTCGTTAATATAATATTATAAATATATCTGACATATGCGATTTAAACTTTTCCTTTATTAACACCCTCCCCGTCTAGAACTAATGGTAAGCTCATCATGAATTCTAAAAGTACAAATGATAAAAGACAAATATGGCTGACGTCTTTATCATTTCAGCTATCCTTCACTTTTACTCTTTTTATTAAAACTTCACTTTTAATCTTTTTATTAAAACTTATATAATTTTTTTACTCTTTTTGTTTTATCTAAAGAATTTTCATTCTATGGTTTTCAAATTCATTCGACTTCGTTATATAATTAGATTAATATGACTAGATTTTGAACAAAAATATTGATTAAAATGAAACAATTTTGTTATATGAATCAAAATGTTTATTCATTGAGATTAATTTATTAATGTATTCTACAGTACTATAAGTGAAATGTGGTTTTCTTGATATTCTTAATTTAAATAATATTTTTATTTTCATTTATATATGTTATGCCGAATCCGGAAATGTTATTCATTTCCATGAAAAAACACAGTTTTGCTTAATTGCTTAAATCGTCAGATGGTCCTTTACGAATTATACAAAATTTTGTATATTTTAGGAAATGGGCAACGTTCTCGAATTCGGCTTAAATATATAATTCTGTATAATTTAACAAATTTATTTTTTCATCATTCGTCTATTTTGAAACAATTTTTTTAATGTAAAGGTTTACAATAGAGCAATTTTAAGTTTTATCTGAAGAAACTAAATATACAAAATATTAGTAATATTCTAAAACTTGATTTTTGAAAATTTTTTATAATTTATCAAAATAGTGAAAACATCATGCAGAAACGTTTTTTAATAATTTGATATGACTTATTATAACAATATTTTATAAATTAACGTTATATTCAGATAATAATTTTTATGTAAAATTTTCAATTTATGGAAATAAAATTCAAAGATAATCTAAACAAAACTTAAAATTTCTATTATTTAATCAGACATTAATATTAAAAAATAAATAAATAAAGCTATTGTATAAATGCTGGCTTAATTTACAACTATTATCATTTGAAACAGTGAATAGTTTTGGGTATGTAATTAAAAGTATATACGCCAAATTTAGTTCTCATAATAATTATATTTTTCCTTCTTTTGAATAGGAAAATAAAATAAAAATTGATTTGACTTATACAATTATGCATATTGTTCTCTCCAATTAGTAATGTGCATTTTTTTATATAACAACTCCAGTGCTATTCTACCTACAGTATTTTTCAGAATAACAATGGAACCGATGGGCTGAATCTCTTGAATGTGTATAACACCATCATTGTAGCTAAGCAGCGAGGCTACAGCTTCAGTAAGCAATAAAACAGATTTAAAACGCCGTCATATGATGTCGTGTGTCTTCTTAAAATATATTTTGAAAAATCTCATATTTATTGCAATCAATTTCAAATATATAATAGTTTAAACATATAATTTTGTAATATATGTTTTATACGTATTAGGTTCTGCTTCGTAATGAACACAGAACTATTTTCCTTTGTTTATGTAGAGTGATGAACACTTGCTTCATTTTTGTTCGTGGCTAGACTATGAATGAATACATTATCATTTTGAATGTATCTGAATATAAGAATTTGAAGATATTACTTAAGTATGTTAAAAGCTTTCAAAATAATTGACTTTTTTTCAATTTAAAAAATGTGAATTTTCAAACGTAAAAATTTTTAAAATTAAAAATATGTGAAACAATGAAATTAATTCTTACATAATTAATAAATTCTGTACTTTGTTCCTTGACATAGTAGATTAATTAATACACTACAGGAAGTCTCATAAATTCAATATTCATGTCATTTTACTTATTGTAAGTTGATACAAGGAAGAATACATAAAGCTTAAAAATAAATTCTAAAAATAACCTGATAATCTTATTTTACAGATTATTTGAATCGAATTTTTAGACAAATTTTTCGAATAGCGTTAGCTATCAAACAGTTCTTCGTAGTTGACTCGAGTTTTCAACAGATGACGCGATCAAATGTCAGCAGATGACAGATGACGTTTTATTTATTGTATATTTTTAAAATTCAGAAACTTTTTGAAAATTTATGATAATATTGTAAGAATTGTGGTTGATTTATCATTGAATTTATCAAAAAATATGTTCAATAAAATGATAATTATTGATGACCGGATGGACGAGATGGTTAGGGCGTTAGTTTATCGCTCTGGAGAACCCGGAGCGAATTTTTCATGAGTAGTCTGTCCCGGAAATGACGGGCCCCGTCTCTTCCCGCCCGGCATCCCCCATTGTAAGTTTGACCAAACCTATAAAGAAAAGGAAAAAGAAACAAAAATGAAAAAATATATATAAGTTGCGTTGTAAATTATCCATAAAATTGGAGCATTGAAGTTTAGGAACTCATCTGGATTAAATCTATAATTTAATTATTGTTTGTTTGGCTTATGTGAAATAAATAATAAGATAAAATGTAAAATTCACTTTAAAATTAAATCGAATAAATTCGGTATTTTTAGAAATGTGTTTTGAAATTTTACGCTTAGTGATTTTTATATTCTTTCAATATATTGAATATATTGAACATTTATTTTTCTCCTTTATATTTAAACCAATGTATTATGTTTGAGATTCGTGAGAAATGGTCATTGTTCTCTGACTTTTGCATTGTTTTGTATAATGAATACAAGTGCTTGTAAATGACAAATCGACAAAACAACTCGACAACAGAAACGCCTCTATGTAATCACCTGATTAAACGTTTTCCAAATTACAAGAACTTTAATTCGAATTATTTCAATTAGAGAGGCAAAAAATTTATTCGATACAGCATTTAAATTCTATATATTTAATTAATCTTGTAGTATCTTGTAAATTAATTAATTTAAATTAATTGTTAAATACAGTACGAATAATTTTAAACATATAAAAACTATGTTAGGAATCTAACGATATAGGCCTATTGTTTTTAATTTTGAGGAATAAATTTTAATAATTTATATGCTATTTTCGAAAATAATCGTAATTGAATTACATTGAATACGATTTATTAGTTTAATTGCTTACATGTAACTTTATATACAATCTATTCGGAATTAATACATCAATAGATTTTGTTCATACGTAATGAGCTATTAAATTAAATGAATAATTTTTTAACGCTTATTATATTACATCATTATTTGTTTCTTATTTCATATATAAAAATTCAAAGTAAAAAGAACAAAGCGTTACGTAATAACTACATTCAAATGAAATTATTTAAAGTTTAAATCTCATTATAATTCAATTAGGTTCTTCTCTATATAATAACTTTGAGATTTAGATGGATTCTAACAGTTTTTATTGTTAAAAAATTAGATTAAGGCTGTATTCATTTGAATGTAAACAACTTCTGCATTCAAATTACTAGAATAAAGGTCCTACAAAATGTATTGAAAAATATTGCTTTCCTTATTGTATACACTTCAATAAATTATTATTTTTTATATCTTATTAAATTATTAAACAAAATTTATGATTATTTAATAACTAATAATAATTATATTTATAGAATAATAAATAAATTAATTAATTAATTAATAATTAATGATAAATAATAATTTTATCGAATACATTAAAGAAAATATTATAAAAATATGTACACAATTACAAAATTTGAATTTAAACAAAAAATAATACTAATTTAGAACATTTACATTTTACCAAAATAAAATTTTTATTAAATTTAGATTACAGAATTACTTATATAGCCTAATAAATTTCATTTTATAGAATCATATTTTAAGTGTTATACATTCTTCAAAAAATATGAAACGAGTGTTGAAAATGAATACGCTTTGAACACTCATTTAATATTTTTGAACAAAAATGGTCGTACATGTGTTAGTTGCTAGTACCAAAAATGTTATCAGTCTTCGCTTTCTCGTGCTTCATTTAATATGCCTTCAAAGATTACATTATCACTTAAAATTTGAAATAATTCATTTTCTTCATTTGTAATGGATCTTCTCCGCATCTTCTTTGACAAAGTAACCTTTACGATAACTGGTTTAGGGATTCGATGAATGGAATAACATCATTAGCATTAACTCTAAGGTCTTCGTTATCAGAGATTTATTATATTTCTAATGAATTTGTTTTGTGTTTGTCACACGCGGTGTTTTCCAAGACATTTTAATTACGGCTAATAGCATATTCTGCAAAGCTTTCTATAAAGAAAATATAGGGCATTATCTTGGAAACTTTTTAAATTAAAATTTTTTAAAGCTAACGTGATTCGACATTCTCATCAACTATACGTAACAGAAAGTTCTTGTGATGTATTTTGATCAGCTTAATTACATTCTAGAAGAATGGTTTGGTAAAGAGTTATAATTTTAAGAACAGTTACCATGTAACTAGATTTACAATTAGGCTTATTGTTCCTGGGATGTTATTAGTCTTGCCTGGATGGGATGGGATGTTGTTATACTTATTTATAATATAAACAATAATACTCATCGAAAAAGTTGCATTCACGCAATTTGTTCCTTATAGTTGAAATGAAATCTTGATAGAACGATAAATCTTTTGTCATGCGTGTTATCAGTTGATATAGTTTTACTCTATGAAAGATCTGACAAAACACCCAAGTTGGTACAAGTTTGCTCGTCTTTCTAGAAAAGGAAGATGCAAGAGAAGAGAGAAGAGTAACTACACAATACAAAATAAAGCATTATAAAGATAAAAATAACGCAATATAACATATTATTGTTGGTTTTTTAATTCCCTACATATTTGTAAAAAATATTTATTTTAACTGTTTTTATGTAATTATATTTTATATGGCATACCAATTTAAAAATTTTACAAAAGTTTAAAAGGGAAGTTATATTTTAAAAATTTGTTAAATTTAACAAATTTAATATTTTAAAACGCCTGACTTGCAAATGACAAGTGATAAATATGTGCTATGACTAACAAGATGTTATTGATAATTCATATTTTATTTAATATAATTTCGAATAATATTTCATTCGGTAAATAAAATAATAATTTCCAAGTTCACTGAATCCCAAATAAATAAAATTGCTACAATAAACTATACAAAAACTTAATTTTTTTATTATTTCTTACTGACATATCTTTAATCATCATTTTTTATAAATAAATTTATATATAAATTAATTTTTATAAAAAATATGCTGATAAATTATGTAAATCATTTATTAACATAGTGTACATGAAGTAAAAAAATGTAAGTTTAAAATACATATTAAAAATCCACAGTTCATATGAAAAAAATATTTTTCATGTAAACAGAAATTCATGTTAATATGCTAAATTCTAATTGTCTTTAGTAAACTTCTTTTCTTTTAAAATAAAAATTCAAGTATAATTATTTTAAAATTATATAGTTTAATAGTTACTCGTTTTAATTGATTATTTCTATATATACAGTAGAATGTCTGTTTGTCTATTCTCTGTACACTTTGACAGATCTTCACAAAATTTTTCATACTCTCCAGAACCCTGTAGAAAATATAGGCTACATAGAAACTATTGAACTATTGAATATTTTATCTTCTGTTAACTCCTAAACCCGATCTGGATTAAGTTTTCATATTAATCCTGTAGGACTCTGCGGAAAGTAAAGGCTATCATAAAACCTTAACACACACTTTTGCTCTGAGTCCATTCCTTGACACTTCGTGATAAACATAATAATTGTAGAATCAAATAACAAAATTTAATGTGATTTCAAATTTAATTGTTTGTCCTTACTACTTTTTGCCCAGACACCACCAGATATATTTTTAAACAATTTATAAGAATTAACATGGAAAAACGCCCACATGGGGGCGATATCGCCCCCGTTGAGAAACACTGATCAAGACTATTTATTATATAGATTCTGTTTGTATATGTATAAATGAAAGAATCCAATAGGTATTGATAGTATCATCATACATCACGAGATATTAGTAGAAAAAACCATTTCCTTCACAACTTTTAAAAAATTTGATTGAGCTCTTTTGGAGAAAAACTTTTAATAAAAGAAATTACATCTCCGTTCTATTTAGGAGTTTGTTACTGACATATATTTACGTTTTTAGTCGTTAATATAATATTATAAATATATCTGACATATGCGATTTAAACTTTTCCTTTATTAACACCCTCCCCGTCTAGAACTAATGGTAAGCTCATCATGAATTCTAAAAGTACAAATGATAAAAGACAAATATGGCTGACGTCTTTATCATTTCAGCTATCCTTCACTTTTACTCTTTTTATTAAAACTTCACTTTTAATCTTTTTATTAAAACTTATATAATTTTTTTACTCTTTTTGTTTTATCTAAAGAATTTTCATTCTATGGTTTTCAAATTCATTCGACTTCGTTATATAATTAGATTAATATGACTAGATTTTGAACAAAAATATTGATTAAAATGAAACAATTTTGTTATATGAATCAAAATGTTTATTCATTGAGATTAATTTATTAATGTATTCTACAGTACTATAAGTGAAATGTGGTTTTCTTGATATTCTTAATTTAAATAATATTTTTATTTTCATTTATATATGTTATGCCGAATCCGGAAATGTTATTCATTTCCATGAAAAAACACAGTTTTGCTTAATTGCTTAAATCGTCAGATGGTCCTTTACGAATTATACAAAATTTTGTATATTTTAGGAAATGGGCAACGTTCTCGGATTCGGCTTAAATATATAATTCTGTATAATTTAACAAATTTATTTTTTCATCATTCGTCTATTTTGAAACAATTTTTTTAATGTAAAGGTTTACAATAGAGCAATTTTAAGTTTTATCTGAAGAAACTAAATATACAAAATATNATAAATAATAATAATAAGTATTTATTTAATCTCTCAAAGAAATGATAATAAATTTTACATGCAATTAACATTATTATAAAATGGAGAATAAATTTACTATAACATAAATTTATATTTTAAGATTAATATTAATTAACATAATTTTAAGATGTATAAATAAATTTTAAAATATATTATTTTTATGTTTCTTAATAGCAATAACAATAAATCTGATTAAAAGTTTAGCTTAAGATGTAATATTTTTATTCTCTATAAAAGTTTTTTATGAATAAAGAATTAAACTAATTTAATTATCAAACTCGTTAGTAGAATATACAGTTTAAATTAATAAAAAACGCATTAAAATATTTATGGAATTACTTATATCATTTATATTAGCTGATGTTATATACTGTACATCTTGCGTTACTGTAAAAAAGTTTTTCTTACTGTTTATAATATCCCGTGACTGTTTTAATAAAAATATTATCTAGCTACATTACTTACTTCTGGAATTAACATAGGAATCTGCACTCATATTTTAAGATTAAAGGAAGTATTTTCTCCAAATGTCTTTGATGTCAATCCCTAAGGAAATTTTCCATCAATAAAGATTTCCTGCAAAGTACATTTAATATAGTACTTAATGCATATTATACCTCTCTTTGGAACAGATAATGGACTATAATTTGCTTCAACTCTCCAAATGGGAATATGGTTTCACAAACCATTATATAAAGAATAAAATTAAATTAAATTAATAACTCATATTACGAATCAGCAAAACTTTCCCTTTATTAAAAATATAATCGTTGATAGTGTCATTACGTTTTTTTTTTAATTGAATTAATATACTTTAAATTCGAAATTAAATCTATATTAATATTACTTTATTCTTTTTTTACGGATAAAAATTGTTCACAGTTTAACTCATTTAATTTCGTGCTAAAAAAAACTTACAATGTGGAAAAAAACAGCATAAAGAAATTAATATAATATTTTAATGAAATATTTAATCGATTTTTTCGCTTACGGCATAACGATTTCCTTAACCCACACAAAGAAACAAATTCTTTCTTTTAGTGGGGAAGGACTAACAACCACCAGAAATGATTAATGATGGAGAACGCACGGTCGCCTTGCTTGGCTCTACGTCTATCCACTGGGAGTTTGCCAGCTGCAAAATCTGCCTTAACACGGATGGATGAACTAGGCTATACCTGTCTTTATCTATCAGGTTCTCCTCCCATATTATTTGCAACAGCCTCTTCATGATATACTAGCTGATTTTTTACTCTTAGTTGAATTTTTTAACTAGTTTCATTTTCATCGCATTTCCATCTATTACAACATATTAACTTTTTGGAAATAATTCAAATTTCAAATTAAATCATTTTATTTAAGAACTACTTAATTGAAATGAGATAGGAAGTTTTTTTTTTTAAATGAAATTCTTAAAAAATACAATTTTTTAAATATATTATAATATATATTACTTTCATTAAATTTTATCTCGTTTTAATCTTCGTTCTTCTCAAAATTTAATAACCACTATTACTGGTATTTCATATTAATGTAGAAAATATATAAAATTAAACGGTTTTAACAGTTATACATTAAATATAATTAATTGTTTTAGTTTAGAGTTTCGTATGATTAACAAATAAAATTTTTCATATTGATGAGTTTTATAACATATTAAATATCGTTCAAATGAAAGTAGAGACATATAACTACTTTCTGTAGAAATTTGAAAAAAAAATACCATGCATATATGTTTTTTAATAATGGGAATAAATAAGTCTTATAAGTACAGATATTGTTATAAATTATGCATCAAAATTTATAAAATTTAAAGAATAGATTAAATTATACAGAATTGATTTTATGATAATCAACATTGAATTTCTAGTTTCTTTAATATTTTTCAATTATACTGATTCAACCCGTTAAAGAAGGGAACTTGCTGTTAGCATATATCTTCACTACTAACATACTGAACAATATGAATGCATTAAAATCATTACTTCTGTTTCTTTACGAAGTTTCTATTATCATCTTCTATTTTTCGATTGAAAACTTTTGTGAGAGTAAAACTTGTATTATTTTGATAAAATATAATATTTGCATATTTCGAATTACCAAACTTTTTACCAGATTATTTAATTTTTTCATGAAATGATATTCATGAATGGAAAAGTGAAAATATATTTAGATTGTGGAAAAGTTTTATCACTTTTTATTATAAAAATTATTTAACAACTTTTACAATGATAAAAACTTACAGATTTTAAAACTTATAATTCAATTATTTAAGTATGAATTATAATTTTTCTTATAATTCTGTGATATAACATAAAGCTGCATGCGATAATTAATCTGCTGTATATGATGGCTTTTCTTTTCTATGTATACTGTAAAGATATAATTAAACTATAGATATTAGTACATTTATGTAAATATGAACTGAAAATATTATGTAATAATTATATTAAAATATATAATATTTAGACTAATATTTAATATTTATATGAGTTAGTGACTTAAAAAAGTTTTTATTAACTAAAAGATTATACTTTTTAAAACATAATTTCATTAAAATGTATAAAATTTGTTTGGAAACTTATTTTAATAAAAATATAAAGTAATTTTATTCAATTTTTTAAATATCAGTTAATTAATTTGAATCATCATATCTTTATATAAGCTATATTTTATCATTTTCTAAAAGAAAAAGAATAATTACAAAACCATTTATAGATGAAATTATAAATAATATATAAAAATTAGTTCAAAGTTATTTGCTTTGTATTGATATTGTCTTTTCAGTAATTGAATTAAGGAAAATGCCATTTATTTTGCACAAATTTTTATCATTTAATATATATATATATTTGTATCATTAATAAAAAGAAATATTTATCTTTAAAATTTTATTTTTATTATTTAAAATTATTTAAATAATGTATAGAATATTTTTATGATTTAAATGTATAAAGAATACAAATTTAGATGATAATGATAATAATTAGATAGGCTATATGTTTTATTTTTAAATTATAATTGAAAAAAATTGTTACAAAATGTAAGAATAATATTTTTTCTATTAAATTAGTCATTCTTTTCTGTCTATTGCAAAAATGAACCTGAATTTATGTTTTTGGAAGTTATTTCTTTATAGTTTGAAACAAAAACTACTGTATATGCGAAGTTGCTTAATGTACTGAATTAATCAACGCTTATGCGCACAATATTTTCTTCTAACTACAGCACTTTTCATTTTTTATTTTTTATTTTTTGAAACATTGCTTACGCTAAATACAATTTTTCTATTTTAGGAATATAAAATAATTTATTTTGCGTATTTAAATATTTCATAAAATTTATTTTAATTTACTTCTGTTACTTTTTAAATCGTTTACTAAAAATTTTATAAAAATCACTAAATATATAATTAGGTAATGAATTTATTGATAAAAACAAAATTATAAATTGTAAGCATAATTCAAAAATTATTGTGTAAAATTTTTGTTATTATTTAAAAAACATTTCATATCTTCTTTAAAATGACTTTACTTTCGTAATGTTATAAAACTACAAATTTCCTAACAACTACTCTCTAAAATAGCCACGGAGATAAGAATTGCCACTTTCAATGTAACGTTTTATGGAGGATTTTTTTTTTAAATTTTCTAAAGCCACGATAAATAAAATTAAATAGAACTAGAACTAAAAAACGGATAGAAAAACGAACTTCGAAAGAGTAAATGGCTAAAGATCAAACTTGTTGAATTCTTCATTGATTAGTTAACGATTTATATTAGATAATTCCTTTTAAACAATTTAATTTTTAATTTTTATTTGAATTTTATTCTAAATTAATTTGTTTTGCAAATTATATTTCCTATTTCATATAACAAATTTCATAACATATTCGTATTAACAACATTTTATGTTATATTCTTTATTAATCAAATAACCTATAAACATAATTTTAATTGTATTTTTAAAGCATAAAATAAATAATTTTAAACATATGTGTATCGAGTTTACTATAATTTCTTAAAATATGTTATCAAATTCCTGCATTTTATTTACTTTTTTATTTATACTCATTTCAATGATTTTTAATATTTAAATCAATATTTTAGTATTATTTTATTAATTATGCTAGATGTTAACATTTTATATTATTTTTTAAACAAGAATGTAAGCTTAAATTAAAATAAATTCCTTTTATTTAGTTATTAATGATTTGTAACAACAGTAACAAATCATTAAAAATATGAATATGTGAATTAAATTTTTATATTTGTCATTAAACTATTTTGTCAACATTTGAAATCAATTTTCATGTTAATATGTTAACAAAATAATTTTTACAAAATACATATAAAATTATAAATTAATTACAGATAAACGTAATCTAAATAAACTTTTGTTTCCAGTTCGTTGTTTCAGAATTTCACATAGGGAATCTACTTAGTTTAATAAATTAAGATTCAGCATTTATTTAAATTCCAAATATTTATATGCAATTTTCTTTGTAAAAGTAACACAGTTAACAGCAATTACTTAATTACTCATTCCTAATTAATTCATCTCACATTATATACATTAATTTTCATTTTATGGTGCGACTTGTATTAAGTCCATTGCGGTTTTTAATGATATATAAATTATATAAAATGATTAGGGCTTTAAAATTCAATGACATTAATGTGTTATTTAATTTAATTATTTTTTATTTAAAGATCCTATAATATTTTAATACGTACATATTTTTATTGTAAATAATAATATTGATTTATTTAAATTAGTTTATTTAAATTAATTTTAGTTATTATTCTTGTTTAAATTGAATGAAGAAACGAATTTATACTTTTATTTTTTAAATATCGTTTGCAAAACTCGCGGATTTATCACTTTTCTCTCCAATTTTTATACGTAATGTGTAACTTGTAAAAAATATTTTTCTATTTTAAAAATTTATTTAAAATTTTAAAAATATATTTATAAATTAAACAATTATCTATATACAATTTCTAATTTAGCAGGAATTTTATTTAAAATAAGAAGTCTTTATTCCATTCGAATTTATAACACGTCAATTGACTTGGATACAAAGTGATGATTTTCGTAACCATAAGATAATTTTACTCTTAAAGTAAATTCAATTTGGTGAGATTTTCTCTATAACTCATTTGATTTCATTTTATGATAATTTTCGTGCCATTTCTTTTATATTTTGTTCATTGGACGAATAGAAGATATTTTTAATGGCGGCACATCAATAGTATTACTCGTTAAAAGTTCGATGTCCCTTCTAAGTGAGGAAAACACTAAAATTATTTAGATTCTCTACGTTACTTTTGAATGATGTTTGCTTTTAATTATATGAGAATACATCCTTTTAAATCTTTAAAAAAAAGTATTGTATTCATGCTCTAATGATTCTGTAGATATATTTCAATGCTTGTTATATATATATTTTTTTGTATTGAAGTTGATATTCTTTCAGTACTTCAACAATTGAATAAATCAAGTAAATAATACTTAACAAGCCTTTTCTATTCAATCTAAGCTACAGAGTCAGTTAGTTACTTTTTAACAAGTTTTTTATGTTCATCTCAAAGTAGTATAAGAGGTAAAATGACTTTAGTTTTTCAATTTTATAATATTTTATAGAAATTATAATGTCTGACAGAGGAACAGATACTCTTTTCGTTATTAATATCTGCCTAATATAGTGAATAAATCTCAAACTTACTTTTCAAGAGAGTAATTTATTCTGTTAGTGGAAGATCTGTTAATGATCGAGTAACTGGCAGGCATGACAATAAATATAACAATTGAGATCTTTGAAGTATTAATAATGTAACAGTAAATTTTGTGGATAATGAATTGGAAAATTTATAAGATTTATTTAATAAGTACAAAACTAATTTATTATAAAAGTACTTATGTTACATAGAAATATGAAATTGGTTTAAAAAAATTAGAAAGTTTCTAATAAAAGAATAAATAAAAGAATTAAATTAATCATTAAAACGAATAACTGAGTCAAATTTCACTTGTAAAATAATTCCTAATTTAATATTTGCTTTATTAGAATATATTACGCAAGCAAATAAAATTAATTATTCATAATTTAATCTGAAAAAGATTAAAGTTGTTTTTTAAATTTCATTCAGTTTATTGTTCAAAAAATTTATTCGCAAAAATCATCGATATTAATTAATTTTTATAAATGAAGATTTGCAAAAACGAAAAATTTTTTTGAAATAATTTTAATTAAATTTCTAGTATTTTCATTGGTCATTTATTTATTATTAGATAATATTAGGCTATATAAAAGTTAATATTCTGTTTCGAAGCAAAAAAATATTCAGGTAGACCTATGGCGAATTCATTTATTTTTACGTGTTTTGAATTTAAAAAATTATTAAAAAGTTTTATATAATTAATTTTATTCGAACATTTGTGGCAATGTCTGTACCGAAATAATCCGTCTCTACCGATAAAGTCACTTCAAATGAAGACATTTAACAGTCGATAAAATTTTGATGTCACCGACTATACTCAAAAACTAGTAATTTTTTATAATTTTGTGATTATTTTTTGAAAATTTCAGCAAAGAATATTCAACTTGTTAATCTTTCAATGCAATTAAAACATTTAAAATAATACTGAATTTACAGCTAATTATTTTAAGAAAATATAACATTAAAAGCGATATTATATTCGATTTAAGAATATACAAAAAAGCACATAAAGTATATAGAGTAGAATAGAAGAAGTATTTCTATAGTACTCATAATTGTTGTATAAACATATTCTTGAATTAAATTTTTCTTAATATCCTTGACAGAGTTTTGATTTTCATTATATCTGTATGAAAAATTTGATATATTTTAATCTGTAAGGATTGTTCTATTTGATTTAAAATTCTGAAAGCAACTTAAAAGTATTTTAAACGTATTTAAAATATAAAGTAATAATTCAATTCAGTTCAAAATAAAATTAAATATATACAGTAGTTTATTTACCGTCTAATATATAGTTCATAAAAATATTCTTTCTTAAAAAATTATATAAGTTTATAAGAAATTTTATGAGCTAGTAGTTTAAGTTTATTCAAACTCTCTCTTTGTCTCTATTTTACTTTTTTTATATAGAAACTTTATTAAAATTGTAAAGAAAGACTTAATTGTGATGTGAAATAGTAATTTATAATTACATTAAAAAGATTAATAAGTTTGATCCAAGTAAAAAAATTTGAGTAAAGAAAAACTAATCATTTTTTTAAACATAGAAGCATCAATTACTTTCTATAATTAATGTGTAAAACATAGAAGAAACACTTAAACCTATACTTAACGGGTTATAGAAATTACATAAATGGCGTAGACATTTTTTAATCACAACGTTGTCTTAAATAAAAGGTTCTTACTTTATTGATAGTTTAATACTGCAGTTATCTATATATTGGATATTATAAAAAATATCCAAATTATTTTGATCTGTGATAAAGATATACAACAATTGTGATAACATATGTAAAGAAATGTCTCTTCATAATAAAAATTAAAAAATTCAATGACTTTTCTCAACCAAATTTTAAGCAATTCAAAGTTAAAGTTCTCTAAATGATAGAAATGATTAATTTTATTATTTTTATATTTTTATCATGTATATAATTTGCAGGTATTTAAAACAATACGTTTAAATGCTTATTAAACATATTAAAATTTATGATATTATGTGATTCTAATGAAGTTTAAGGAATGTCAATAAGTGTTGTATAATATATTCTTGCAGTGTATTTTCACATATATATACTGTATATCCTTGTATTTAGAATCAGCGGAAATAGTCACATTTCTCAAATGATTGAACTATGATGGAGTGTTGAGGGGGTTGAATATTTGAAAAAGAAATTAGATGGCTTCGAGCTACTGCACTACATTACGCCTATTCCATCCCTGCTCTATCGAACCAACACTACGGTCTGGTGACAGCCGCCAACAATTATTGATAGTATTCAATTTTTACACGTCAGGTAATTTCCAATATTCGGGTAGAGGTAATCTTTTCAATTATGTGAGTCAATCATTAGTCTCGCTATGAGTCAGTGACAAATGCGTTAATCATCGGTTCCCTGACATTGTTGTTTCTACGAGAGATGGAAAAGCCTGCTAAA
Organism: Centruroides sculpturatus; assembly: GCF_000671375.1. Lineage (NCBI taxonomy): Eukaryota > Metazoa > Arthropoda > Arachnida > Scorpiones > Buthidae > Centruroides > Centruroides sculpturatus. The sequence goes on along the minus strand of NW_019384790.1, from coordinate 226,743 downwards.
AACATAAAAACTCTGATTTTTTTTAAATTCAAAATTTATGACTGAATTGTTAAATTAAAATTTACGATGAAATCATAAATTCGATTATTAAAAAAAATTATACGAAAGTATTTCACTTTATTCAAATGAACTAGTACAGTATCTTAATTTATGTATCTATTTGAATATTTAATAAACAAAAATATTAATATTTAATTGATTTTCTCATTCTCAATACTCATATTTTTTATTCGAGATGTCTTTTTAAATAATAAACTATTTTTATTCCTTTAAATAAATAATCGTTTTTAAATTTTATATTTTTATTTATTTGTTTATAAAACAAACTTCGTAATTAACAAAAATTTAAATAATATTAAATATTGACAATCCTGAATTACTATTGAGAATATTATTAATAAAATATTAAGAAAAATTTATTATTTTTTAAATTTTTAACTAAACATAATTATTTTATATAGTTGCTATATTAAATTACAAAACTCAATAAATAATTCTAATAGAGAAAACAAAAACAAACGTGCCATTAAATGAATCACTATGGTTTAGGCAATTATATTTCAATTAAAAAATTTTCTCATTTCATAAATTATTTATTAAATAAACAAATAAATTTGTAATACCGTCTTTTTCTTAAAAATAAACTGATTTTTAGTTTTGAAGTAAATTTCAAAATAGTTATAATGAGATTTGCTGAAATACAGCGATATTTAATTCCTTCTACTAATTTTAAATTCATTTCATGCATTTTATTACAAGTAAGCGTAAGATAAATTCTTTTAATATAAGACTTTTAATAGTTTTCTATCATTTATAATGTTTTTAAAAGGATATATATATATTTTTTTTTAAATCTAAAAATGCACCACTTATTTTGATTTAAAGTTTAGATTAAAGTTTTACTTATTCAAATACATTTAATTAATGAATTTGCATCCTTTACTATTGAATGCCAATTTCATTATATTTTTATTTATTTTGTTTCATTATTTTATTTTATGTATTCATAACTATAATAAAGTTAAATAATGCACAATAAAATTTCTGTTCTCGTCTATAAGTTTCTGTATTTATGTTTTTGTCATAAAATAGGGTAACAAATTTTACATTTTCTATATTGTTATGTGATGTTGTCATTTAAAGGATACCGAAGTTTTGTATAAATAGAATAATATAATTGTAAGTCTAAAATTTTGAAAGAACGTTATTACCAAGAGTGAATTCGCTTGTAAATTGTAACTGACTATGTTATATAAGTTTAACTTCTTACCTGGGGAATCACTTGCATAAATTTATAAAGTAAAAATATTTTTATAAACCGTCAAGAAAATTTATTTGCTGAAAAAAATTGAAAATCAAGCAAATATTTCTGATTTTAAACACTTTTTTCGCATTGATTTGCTTTTTCCCGACAAATTATTAAGAAAATGTCTTTAAAATAAGCGTAATTAATATATACCTTGTAATTAATGTTTTAATTTGCTTATTTTATTATTACTTAATTTTCTCGTAATTTAAGAAAGACTCGTTATGAACCTACTAAAAGTAATCAACGACAAGAAGAAGGGTATAACCCATATAAAATTTGATATACTTAGAAATATACAGGCTATGAATTTAAATATGTAATAAAGTTTTATAATAATTATAATTCATATTTTCGCATAAAACAATACAAAAACAGATTTCAAGTTTATTTTTTCTTCTGTTCAGAATGTCTTTATTTTCTCTTCACTGATGCTTCAACAAGCGAGCTGTAAAAGAAGGTGTCATGGTATTTTTCCTATATTTTTTTTGTAGCTGTTTTACGTTTATATGGATGTCATAATGACTATAATATTAAGTATATGAACACATTTTGCTACTGATTAGTTCCATATTATCAATAGTGCGAAACCCAACACTTCAGTAAAACCCTATCGTTCTGCAACATAAATCATCGGTTTTCAAATTTTTTTATTAACGTTAAATTGTTCGTTATGAGATTCACGACATACTCAACACACGTTAATTGACAATACTACATTTATTATTCACGCCCCTCACAGCAGTGCAAGTAGTTTTTAACATTTAATTATTCACTTGTAACATTGTAATTGATGTACTAAACTTAAAAAAACGTTATGCTTTAAAATATAAAATTAAAATTTATGATATTATGTGATTCTAATGAAGTTTAAGGAATGTCAATAAGTGTTGTATAATATATTCTTGCAGTGTATTTTCACATATATATACTGTATATCCTTGTATTTAGAATCAGCGGAAATAGTCACATTTCTCAAATGATTGAACTATGATGGAGTGTTGAGGGGGTTGAATATTTGAAAAAGAAATTAGATGGCTTCGANGTACGGAATCAATGTTCAAAGACTGTAATATGAAATTGTTTTAATTACTTTAATAGAGTTTTCAGTACATAGTTATGTATGTACTGCACAGCATAATTATTTATTAAGTTATAATAAATATAATTTTATTTAATATTTTTAACATAGTTTCAAGAAATAATAAAATAGAAACATCATTGTAATGTTATTTTCAAAGTATCTGGTTTTATTCAAATAAATTTTAAACATTTTTTAAAATAAAAAAATTCTTAAGAATGAAGTCCATATTAATTTAAAATTAAATTTGTATGTTTTATTAAATTTATATTTATCACATATCTAATTTTAAATCATCATTATCATTGTTATTATTCGAGAATACGAATTTCCAACTATAATCTTATATGGTAACATCTAAGACATTCATTGCATTCAATACATTCTTCTTCCTAAAGACTATCTTATAGGGATCAAAACATTTTAAATAAAACCACTATTCACTACTATACTTGATTCCATTTTCCATTTATTCATTTTCTTATATGATATTGTATCTGTTTTTGATGTTTCCTTGAATGAATTCGGACATCAATGGAATTTTTTGCGTGCATAATGTTTTTTGATTTTCGTTTTAAGGAAAATCTAAACCTATAGTTTATATATATTTATAAAGGTACAATAAAGATTATCATTACATTTGGTTTTAAGATGCAATTTGATTGAATTTATGGTGTAGTCATTCCTATCTTTTATGGTTCAACGAACCAAAATTTAGTTGGGAAAAATAGTATGAAATCATTACATTATTCCAAAGCTATTTTTATCGGTAATAAGAAGTTTTTCGAATATATATTATTAAACAAATATGTAATAAGTAAATTTTGTTCATTAAGTATAAATGTTAGTCTGATTCAACTAAGAGAATGTTTACTTTTAATTCTAATGAAGAATTCTTTTCAACAGTGGTAATTGTTCTAACTGTTTTATGTCGAAAATTTACAAATTCTAAACTCAATGCTTAAAGATTATTATTTTAATATTTCATTAAATGCTTTTGTTAAATCATAAAAAATTGTAATAATATACGCGTATTTTAACTCTTTTTCTTCAATAAAATACTCATATTTAATATATAATCCAAATGTTACGTAATTATTAGTACAATATTTTGTTTATAAATTTGTCTTATAAATCATTTACAACAAATTTAGGTAATTTTACATTAATATCCTTTTATATTTCAGTAAATTTTCTGAAAAGCTAAACATTTATTAATACGTAATTAATGTAAATTGTTGCTGTATTGGTTTCATTATAACGAAGTCAACATAACAATAATTTTCATATGTTGACAAAGGAACGAAACGAAGTCATTTGGTATGAAATTTAATTACGTTAATAATTATAAAATCAATAAACATAAAATTATACAGTATATTTATTATGCTATTTGTAAGTATTTTTTATTTAATAGAATATTTTCAACTAATTGTTAGGGAAAAAATGAATAAATTGACAAAAGATATCAGTCTATATTTTCTAATCTTTGAATATCAGATTTAGTTTCAGCGTATGAAACTAAAACAATGGTTAATAATTGAATATAGTATGCTTATTTGCAACATACTATTATTATTTTAGATTATCTTATTTAAAATTATAAAAAATAATAGTAAATATATAAAATAAATTTAAGTTATTCCCAAAAATAGCATAAATTAAAAACGAGTTAGAATATCTTCAATAATTTTCTAATTTCAAAGTCGAAAATCTAAAATTTCAGAAATAAACTTGTGTAGTTTTAGTCGAGTCATTGAGATAAAGCTTCATATAAACAGGTGATAAATTATTTATTTTCTCCAGTAAATTTTATAAATTTGAGATAAAAGTTTTTAGAAAAAATTCTTAAGATTGTTAAGATTTCTGATTAACTCTTTCAAAATATCTGCATATTTGCAGCTTTACCTCCTTTGAAATGAAAAGAAACAGCTTACGACTGATGATGAAAAATTTATTGATTTATTACGCTCTCAATTCCTATTCCAGATTTAGAAATCGACATATTCAACATGGCCAAAATAGTTTATTATTATTAAATGATGTATAGAAGTTCAAATTTTTATCATTAATAACCCTGTTATAAATTAAATTTAGGCTATTTAATTTTGATAGAGAATGCCTCAAAAAATAAATCAGTTGTGTTCAATAATTTACAAAATAAAACAGACTATTTTTGCTACTTTTTTGATATAATTTCCGTTATGTATTTAGACAGCTACTTTATTCTGCTGTTGTCTTTGTTAGCCGATTGAAACAAATGGTATGATATTAATATAATAAGTTTATTGCTTACAAGATATAGCCAATAGAGAAATTGAATGTAAATAATAAACAATAACATGTATAAACAGAAATAAATAAAATACAATAATTTTACTTTTTTTATTAAAAACAAATTATTTATTTATAACTGAAGATGATTTTTCTCTGAAATTTTTAACCACTTTTTAATTACTCCTAATTCAAACAATTTTTTTAGTCTTATTTTCATAAAAAACGGGATCAATTTGAGAAATTTTATTGATATTTACTTATTCTTTAATTATTAAAATTTTAAAAATAATATAGGCTATTTCTATTCATTCACCTAAATATAAAACGTAAAAATAATAGTGAATTGAAATTATGTTTAAAATATTCTTAAGATTATAAATCCAAGAATAATTTTAAAACGTTTTCCGATTTTATTAAGATATAAAATGTTTTAAAAAATTTAATTTTAAAATTTATGTGAAATTGTGAATTATATAGGCCTATAAGATATCCTAGTGTTTTCGCACAATTTTATACTTTAATAGCAGTGTATAATTGTTACAAACTTATAATAAACACCATTCGAAAGTACAATTAAAAGTTTTTTTTTTCATTCAATTTTAAATTTAGACTAATATTCTATTTCTCTCTTTTCAGATTTAACTTACTTACCGATTGTAAAACGCAAACGTAAGGCCATTAGAAATTCTTGTGGGGTCACTTCTCGATACTTGTCTATGTGTCATTTTTTTTGGATGACCTCACAGCTTTACAAATGCAATTGATGCAGTTATTGAGCGGAGTTCATAAATGTTTTCAGAAAGTTCAAAAATATCCTTGAACAATGTATCAAACATATCACGAAGGTAACGTTAGAGTTTAAAAATAAACCTCTACTGCATAAAAGAACTTTATTAATTAATCTTTTTATATTATTTATTATAAGCTAGTAACATGTGTGCATATTATACCAGTACATTTTTAGTTATTTTAGTTTAAAACTGTACAAAAGCTTTCTGGACAATCTATTCCAAAACGAATTTTAATTAATATCCTATTAAGTTTCCAATATGAAGCCGAAATTCCAGCTTTTATTATTATATATTTTATCAAAATAAACTCTTTAAAAGATAAATTTAGAAAGAGTTATTTAATAAAGCGTTTAATGATAATGTTTATTTTTAAAAAGATACCTTTTCAGTTATAAATATTATTGATGAACACGTTTAATGCTTATTTTAAAATACTACTGAAAAGTAATATGAAAAGTTATAAAATGTATTGCGGTAGAATTACTATTATTATTATTATTATTATTGCCATTTTTATAAGTTATATTTTTATAACTCTCCATTAATGTAAATTATTAAAATAACATGGATCTTTTGAATTACGATTGTGAGATAAAGTAAAAATGTTTAAACAGTTTGGAAATGACAAAGAAAGTAAATTATAAAAGCTTTTAGAAAAAAATCCAGTAAAATTCTTAATGATTTTGTTGTAAAATAAATTAAGTTTANATTCCAAAAGTACTGAAGATAAGTTATATTACTTTTATTTATGCAATAAAACATTTAGTCTATGTGCAGGAAAACCCTAAATAAGCATAGTGTTATTTCAACATTAACGAAAATTATAACTATAATCAGGAAATAAAAACAATTTCTCCTAAATTTCAATCTAAAGTATTAAATACTAAGTGATGTATTGGAAAATGAGAATATTATATATTTTAAAATAATTTCTGTTGTGAAAAATACTTCGAAGTTTCCAAACAGAATTAATCAGTACAGTTTTAATTATTTGAGAGAATTTTAGTGCCGTTGATGTTTTTAAAAATCCAAAAAGAAGTTTAAAAGAGGGTTAAATTATTAATACTTGAAATTTTAATATGCTACCTTTTTCCAATATTTTTCAAAATTTTGCTTAGGAACTCTTGAATTTCTTGCTTCCATCTTGACTAGACTTGAGATAAGAAGTGTATATAAATTTGAAAAATTCCCAGAAAATTTTAAATATTTCTAGTCTGTCTTTTTTTCGAAATATTTATTGAAAACATATGAATAAACTGACAGACAACCGTTACCTTATCATTGAAAAGAAGAAAGAACGAATGACACGTTTGTCGTATTTCTGATGCAGTGTCTGTAAATGAAATTAAAAAAATAAGAAATACTTTTCTTTCTTATATTGACTTATTCTTAAATCAATAATACTTGTCATCTATTTATATACAATGAATTTTTTATATAAAAAAGTTTTATTTGATAAGCCTTTTTTACCGTCATAAATAAAATAATTAGTCATAAGAACAGCGATATCAATCCAAATCATTTCAGAAAACTTCAAATTATAAACATCAATTCTTCCATTAAAAAAAATATATTTTTTTCTCATTTGTATTGTGCATAATAAAGAAAATTAAAAAAAGAGGAATTATTTACTTATTTAAATATGTAAGATTGATTCATCCTATTCGTTAGTTGTATATATTACTGTAGTTAATACACTACTTCTAATCATTTAAACTATTTTAGTTAATTATAAATGTTTAGAGATCATGAATTTTTAGAAAAATTTAGAAACAAATATTATAGTTTTATTTCATACATAGAATAAGTTAGGATTTAGGGGTGCACAGAGAGTAGCTGCACCTCTTCTGAGAATTTTTCCCGAAAGTCGGTGCCTCAAGTATTAAAGTCTTCTAAGGCATATTGTTTCCTTTCTGCAGCCTCTCTAAATATTTCTGGATCCGCTATGTCTGTTTATTATCTTTCATGGAGAGTAAGGACCTACACTCCTTTCCCTTCTCTACTCAAGGTAGCTGACTGTATTGTGAGTGAAGAGACCTGCAATGGGATAAAATTGAAGCCAATCGCATAGGCTTTGTTTACTATTAACGAATTAACTTATTTTTATTCATTTTTTTACCAAAAAATGACAAGTCTGTTTATTAATTTTACAAAAATCATAGTTTATTTATTTATTTACATCTGCCAAGTAATATTTATAACTTGGGATTACTATTTCCAACATAGTTCATTTGTCCCTAAAACCTAAGTAACAAAAGACAAAATATACAATAAAATACATATAAATTATTAAAAACTAATGAATAAGATATAAAATTTACTAAACGTATAAAATTTATAAACTAAATTTAATATATAAATATTAAAAAATATAAAAATTATAAATTATAAGATGAGAATAGGACATGTATATGTAATAAAAAAAAATTGCAATGAAAACTTATAAAGTACTTTTCACATTTAGATTTTAAAAATTAAAACAAGAAAAAATTTCCACGTTTAAAGTAGTTGTAACAGCGCAATGAAAGAGCGAACGTCTCGATAAAAAATGACAAAATTAGGAAATGGCAAACAAGATAAATTTTGAGTTGGTCTAGGAGGAATACCGATGTATTATGTGAAGAAAGTAGCCCATTGAAATACCGATAAAAAGATAGCGGATCAAAATAATTAATGCGTAAAAAGTATTTTAGGAATCCAAGTCCTATTCGCGCCATCTTGCTTGAGTCGATATAAGGTAGATGACCTAACTAGTTTAGCAAAAGATAAACCTTGCAAAGTGCATTCGAAATCTTGTTAAAAAGCGACGGAGCTGCCAAATAGACAGGCAATAGTCGATCAGAAATTGAAAATTAATGAAGAGGGATCTCAAAACTGTTTGTGAAGAAATCAAGATACACGATGCCAAAAGATTCCCAATATGATAATTAAATTTTTTTACTAGTTTATCAACATGGAGTTTAAATGTCTATTTCTCATCGAAAATCACTTTCAGGTCGCTATAAGAATGAGTATAATTAAACTAAATATAAAAAGTGAATAATACATAGATATTATTTTTCATAAATAATTTTAAGATAGAATGACTCGAGGGAGGTGATTAAAATATTGAGATCAGTTTGCCGAGTTTCAGGATCGGAATTGATGGTTTTTAGATCGTCAGTATAAATTATAATTTTAGAATTAATAGAAAAAATAGCAAGATTGAAATAAGCAAGAAAAAAGAAGGTTACTTAAGACTATCCCAGAAGAATTCTGCACACTGACGAAAAGTTTCAAGAAAAGCTTCTTAGTTTAACTTTGCATAAAGTAGTGAAAAATAATTATGTTGCTAAGTTATAACGGTAGGATGAGCAGTTTGGTTTTTTAAACGGTCTAACAAAAAGAAAGACCTAATCTTAATCGAATGCCCTAAGGTAATGTCAATACATACCACGTGCAGTAGTTGGATTTATTCTTGACTATTTCATGTTGAGTAGAAACTAAATTAGTGACTGTAGATCGAAACCGGATGCCACATTGTTGAATAGAATTTAGTCTAGTTATTGGCAACTACACAGAAAATGTAATCGTAGAACAGAATAAACTTCAAATAATAAATCTTATAAACAACTAAGAATATTTATAGAATATGTAAACAGAATATATAAAATAAATTCAATTTCTCAATATGTAAGCATTTTCATTTTATTAAAAGCAACGAAAAAACAGATATTTAACTGTTTATGTGATTGAAACTGCTACGTCACTTTTATCTAATTCGTCTGAATTCATATTCAAGTTTCAAATTGAATTAATATAATAATAAAAAAAATTGCAATGAAAACTTATAAAGTACTTTTCACATTTAGATTTTAAAAATTAAAACAAGAAAAAATATTTTTATGTAATTTATTATATATAATTTTAAAATAGATATTAATTTGATGTAAATTATTTCAAATTAAAATTTATTTTCTCTGCCTCGAGTAACCGTTGTTTGATTAAACAACTTTTTCAAGCGACATTACAGAATAAAAAGAAAACTTTTCGAATCGTGAAGACACGTTCAAACATTGTAAACTAAAAAGTCCATATTAAATTTTAAAACGTCAAAAAGGAGCTAAAATCGAGAAGATAAAAGAACGAGGTCGAGAATTATAGAGTAAATATTAATATACCTAGAAAGCATGGATTGCAATGTAAGTTAGTAAATTGTAACGAAGAGTTATCGAAGAATTTAATTTAACAGGAAGGAGAGAATTTAATGCAATTAAAAAATTAGAACGTTGATAAATAAAATCAATTATTTAATTTAATGTCGAAGGTTAGATAATATGTAAATTAAACATTGGTTTTTATTTGAATGCATAATTATGATACATCTTGTTTCTGCCTATAACAACAAAATTGAATGTTTCTCTGACAATGAACAGTAATTTTACTTTTTTTAAATATGATTGTATGTCTTTTGATTATTGTAATGCCTTTTTTGTTGTAATATGCCCGTACATACAGGGTTTCCTTTGTACTATTAAATAAATAAATAATAAATAAAATTATTAATTTTATTTATTATAATAATAATAAATAAAATTACAAGGTCCATTAAATAAATTATTATTTAATGGACCTTGTTTTTATTTTTGTTGTATTAGGGAGGAAATTATACTACTTGAAATTAACCTATTTAATAAAAATTGAAATTGTGATTATTAAAAGCTACAACAGAAATATTCAAATCTATCAGGCATCTAAAATAAGAACTAATGAGAGGGGTAACAACTGAACTGCATATTCTGTAATAAATAATGTCTATTTTTTACCATTCGCCTAAAAAGTTTATTTATAATAAGTTCGTAATAAAAGCAAATTAATGCTAAATTAAAACATCGAAAATGGGAGAACAAGAAGCTATAGAAAAATCTTTATTTTTAAAGATTAAAAGAATAAATCTGGTGGCTATAACGACAAATCTGTAATAGTTTATATTTCATACGTCTAAGATTATATTTCTTGTTATTCCATAAAATAATTGCATCTTTATGCATATAATTAATTTAAATTCATCCATTTTGCAACACATTAGGCGGTCATTCATGCTCTTTTTATACACAGTGTATGTACTGATTTTTTTATTTTTTGACCTTTTACGTTCTGTGTGAGCATTAAGAGGGCTTTAAATCATACCGATCGTGGGTGCGACCAGACCCAGAAGAGTGGTCGATGTGATCTGATCGAATGAGGAATGTGGTACGATATATACGGAGTGACCGTCATTGAAAAACCCTTGGCAAGTTGTCTACCCAATCCCGGATTCTCCACAGCGATAGGTTCACATCTTAACAGTCCTGGCCGTTCTGACATCCTTAAATGTAAATCTGCAATATACACTTAAAATACAATTATAAGCAAATTATGTCGCGAGTTACTCTAAGAATACTGTTAACTGACCCAAACCTTGGAGCAATGCACTAAGTCTGTTGGCATGCAAGTTTCGAGTGTAATATGGCAATTAAAACAAGTTTTGTTATGTTTTTGGTTTCAGAAAGACATCTATGTACGATTTTCATAATGCTTTAGTATTGTACAGTACCTTACATTTGAAAAAATTTTGCAAGCATAAAGCCACACTCCGGTTATCCCAAATGTGATATCTAGGAACGAAGCCCAATTTCTGCTGCATTGGTCGTGTCCTCAAAAATGTCTATGGTGGTATCCTCAGACTTGACTCTGAAAAACATATGTCAATGTATTGTTTGAAATTACCTGAAAATGAACCAAATATAAGCAAAACTAGGAGCGCATCCTGGCGCTAATACTGTGGGGATCACTTGAAAGACCCTTGGGGACAACCCTACAAAGTGGCCTTCAAGAAAAATGCGAGGGCTACAATCCCGAATATCACCAACAGTAACACCACTAACAATAACTATGACATAGAAGAAAACATCAAAAATCTTTTGGACTACCACTTCCCAGAGGACAATACAGAAGAAGACAACGACTATCACCAACAGATCCGGCATAATAATACTACAAACTATACCAGCTACCAGGATAAATGGTTTACCTTTAACGAAGTGGGCAAGGCCATCAAATCTCTGGCCAATAGGAAAGCCCCTGGGATAGATGGTATCACAGCCGAAATGCTGAAGCACGCATTTGAAGAAATTCCCATCTCTTTTGTAATATTATACAACAGCTGCCTACAGATAGGCTACTTCCCGACCCAATGGAAAGGGGCAAACGTCATCTTCATCCCAAAAAAGAATCAACCGAATTCTGAGCAAGACTACCGCCCTATTAGTCTTCTTCCGGTATTGGGCAAAGTCCTTGACGGCCTTATGATAAACCGGATCAATTGGCATCTGGTAAGCCACAAACTTCAGAATAAAAATCAATATGGGTTTCGACCTGGTAGTTCAACGACCATGGCAATTCAGAAAGCCACCCGTTTCATTGAGGAAGCCTGGGACAAAGACCAGCATGCCTTGCTGGTAAGCATAGATTTTATAAAGGCTTTCGACCACCTATGGTGGCCGTCTATCACGAATAGCCTGAAGGACCTATGGATGTCCGAAGAATATATACGACCTACTAAATAGTTATCTGAAGGACAGAACGGCTGGCTTCTTCTTGGGAGGAATGAACATCATTAAACAAGTGAACAGAGGATGCCCCCAAGGCTCCCGTAGCGGCCCCGGGCTTTGGAATCTGACTTATGATAACCTCCTGGACACGATTCAAAACACAGACAATATAATGATACAAGGCTTCGCAGACGACACTCTTCTAATGATTAGACACCAAAATTGTAATACACTAGAAAGGAAAAGTAACGAGATCCTAGAAAAAATACACAAATGGAGTCAAAGCCACAAGCTCCCCATAAATTTCAACAAATGCGAAGCCCTGGTCTGCACAAAAAAATCAAAAAGGAAGCAATTACAAAGGCCACTCTATATATACATGAATGGACATAGAATAAAGATAACCTCCCACCTAAAGTACCTGGGTGCTATCCACGATTCAACCCTGAGTTGGAAGCAACATATAGAGGAAATTTGCAAGAAGGCAAAACAAAGAGCGAATATGCTATATCATATAGCCAGAAACACGTGGGGACTAGGCGCAAAAAGCTGCACTACCATTTATAAAGGAGCCATTGAGCCTGCTCTGCTATATGCGGCTCAAATTTGGGGGAAAAGGGCTTCCCTGGCACAAAACAAACGGCGTCTCCTCTCGGTCCAGAGGAGCTTAGCCATCCGAATATGCAGGGCGTATAGGACTGCGCCAACGGACGCACTGCTTGTAATCGCCAACATCATGCCTATCCATATAAAGATTAAAGCGATCTTCTGGAAATGGAATATTTTGAACAACAACATAGAAAGGCTTACAGAGGAAAATCTAAAAACCGCTATCCAAAAAGATGAATACCCAGGAAACAGCTTAGATCTATTATTGGATATAAAGAAGCATGGAATCGATAAATATTACCCAGGCAAGGAATCCTCTACCATCCGGCGATAAACACAACTAACTGGGAAAATAATAGCATAGACCCGAACAGCGGGGATTACAACTGGCATGTGTATACTGACAGAGCGAAGAACGGGGATGGCACGGGGGCAGCATTCGTTGTATACGATGCTAGCAAGGGCAATACCATCCATGAAGAATACTACAAGCTTTTAAATCACTGCTCAAATAACCAGGCGGAGCTCTGGGCCATGAACAAGGCCCTCAAGAACATCACTAATAACTTGAACAATTATAAAGAGAGAATAAACTTTTACACGGACAGCCGCTACGTCATCAATACGCTAAAAGAAAGCTATAGGCATTTTAACATTGGACTCAAAACCAAGTTATTGGGTAATAGCTTGAGCAAAAGAAGAAAAATCAGTTTCACATGGATACCAGGACATAGCAATGTTAAAGGAAACGATAGAGCCGATGAGCTAGCGGTGAAAGCCACCAAACTAAATCTTACTCCAACCTACCACTGTTACCCCATTTCCCATATTCACAAAATCGTCAATGAAAAATGCATAAACGTTTGGCAAACAGAATGGGACTCCTCAACAACAGGCAGAATAACCTACAAGTTTTTCCCGAACATTAAGGAAAGGCACAAGCTTCATCATGTTAATCCCTCTTACCCGCTCACCCAATGCTTGACCGGCCATGGGAACTTTCCTGTTTTTCTGTACAGAATTGGAAAAAAGGACAACCCTTGCTGCAAATGTAACACTACAACCGAAGGGAACGCCCTACACTACCTCTTCGACTGCCCAGACCAAGACGCCAACAGAGGTGAACTTATTACGTACTGCCTACACCACGGACAATCATGGCCACCTGAGCCGGACTTCTTGTGCAAGACCAAAGGCACTTCGTTAAGTTCGTCGAAAGCTGCACTAACCTCGTTCACCCCAATTAACGGACTCGTCTGGTCATGTGGACTCTCAAGGACGACGATTCATGCATCATCCCAACTATGTATATGCAATCCTACGTATGCACTACACTTATTGTCCTGTTTCTACTCACCTCTAGTGTCTAGGACCTTACCCAAAGGGCTACTCTGTCTTGTACATATTTTATGTTCTTTTATCATTTAGTGCAATGCGCAAAGTGAATGGGACCCACCTTTACTCTACGTTCAACCCTTTCTCCCTCCCACTCCCTCTCCCTTCTATACCCCACTCCATACCTTCCTTCCTCTTGTGGCTAAGTCTACGGACAGCCCTCTACCTTTATTCCAGTTCCATATTGCTTGCACATCTTGTAAGCAATACAGGAGCAATAGTTTGCATACCAAAGGATACAGCGCGTTGTTCCATGGTCAATGTCATTTTCACATTTGTCGGATTTTCACGTGATAAAACTATCTATTGAAACTCCGTCTTCTTTCACCGATGTGACAAAATTTGAACCTTATGCAACAAATGTGTTCATAATGACAGCTTTCAAATTACCCCACTTAAAAAAATCAATCTGTACACCTTTAGTAATGCAACACCGAGGTAATATTCTAGAGTAATTTAACGTACAAATTACTTAATGAAGCCTAAAGAAAATGTTATCACTTCACTTTATCGTTAGCTCTTATTTCCTTATTTCTTTGGACTTTGATTATAACTTAACTATATAGGAACCACTAATCACACATTATCAACACGTTTAAAAGAAAATAAAAGTTATATCTTTATGGGCAAGCAAATATAAAAAAACTGTCTTAACTTTAACTTTAACTGTCTTAACTTTATTTGAAATTTAACTGGTTTTAGATCTTTAACTTTAACTTTAGATCTTTAACTTTAACTTTAACTGTCTTAACTTTATTTGAAATTTAACTGGTTTTAGATCTTAATTGCGTCTCCGATTGAAACTCGGCTAACATGAGCAAATAATATAACAAGCACGCTTTTTATTTCCCATAGAAGCAATTGAAATGCCCTAATGTAATTTGGTACATCCTATAAATTGTTTTTGTTTTGTTGCTGTTAGTATAACAGCTAGTTAATTAGTTTTTCTTTATTGTATCGTTGGTTGATTCAAATGTATGTGGTTATGTGGTTCAAAATCATGTGGTTCGAGTAATTTACGTTCTTATTCTGAAAATATTTTCTTAAAGAAAGATTTTAATAACGGTTAAAGGTACTAACGTTACAGTGAACGTCAATATATCTTGCATGTTTTGTTAAAATTGTTCTGTTTAAACCATTATGTTAAACTCAATCAACAATAGAAACATGAGACTGTTAACAACATGCACAATAATTAACAAGAGAACTGATGGATAAAGGAAAGTTTTCATCTATTAGCTCTTAAATATGAATATAATTACAGTAGAAGAGTATTTAATATTAACATGTATATCGATACCAGTGCAAAAGTTATACATTATTGAAGAACTGTTTCTCAAGTAT
Source organism: Centruroides sculpturatus (assembly GCF_000671375.1). Lineage (NCBI taxonomy): Eukaryota > Metazoa > Arthropoda > Arachnida > Scorpiones > Buthidae > Centruroides > Centruroides sculpturatus. The sequence goes on along the minus strand of NW_019384790.1, from coordinate 211,368 downwards.
TTCAAAAGTAAAACAATTGCTCTTCATTGGTTCGTATAAATCCTTGAACAGAGATGTTAGTGACTTTATTTGATGTTAGCATCACAATTGTATGACTAAAAGTTTTTATTGAAAAGTTTCTTCCTTTTCACGAAGACGAGAATAAATAGACAACGAGACAAAATGAAGTCTAGGACACCTGTTCACTTTCCTAAATAAATCTTCTTTAAACTTTATGTTTATTTAATGAAAATGACTAGAACTTTTGATTATGTTGACGATTTTCAATTATCAATTTATTAGCGTTATATTTCTCAAATTTTGCTTTATGCTAAGGTGTAGTGTTCGGACAACCAATACAAGAGTGATGATTCTATAAAAACAAAGCTATTATGTACTTATCAAATAATTTAAAATTCAGATAGAGTGAACTATAGTTTTAGTACAGAGATGTTAGATTTTATTAAATGTATTAATGACTAAGATGGTTAATTACGAGATAACTTTATTTGAAATTTAACATAAATGACAAACGTTTGACATGCTTGAACAAGATAACGTTTTAAATAAAACCAACAAAAATAAGAATGTAATAAAAGTAATTGATAAAATATATATATATTTAACAACATATGAATATATAGTATTTAGTGAATGTGAGTAGACTATTCAAAAATTTAAAAAATTTATGTGAATATATTATAATCTTTCTCTTTTAAAAATGTAATGTAGTTGTAAAAGAACTTTTAACCCGAAAATCATCTACTGTACATTAAACTGAAGAGGGATATAACTGTCCGCAATGCTTATTTAATAAAGTAGAACAGCAAAGAAAAGGTCTTTTGGGTCTAAGTGAAAACATTTCCCTAAAGGTGCAATAAGTTCTCAGATTAGAAGCCGATATAGAAGTTTATAAGCATTAAAATACAAAAAGACAAGAATCAAAATTTTAACATGTTTTATTCGATATCAATCAATCAATAACTTTATTCGTAATAGGTTGTAACCTGTTACAATACGGTTTCAGATGATGATAAACCACAGTTGGTTTTATCATATAATATATTATTTCTGATAAAATTTATTTCTTGCCTATTATCATTAGCATTAACATCTATTTTATTATTATTATTAGTTTGATTATTTAAGTTTACATATAATATTACTCAGCTACAATAAATTTTTAGCGTAGTTATATAAATTATATATAGTTACAATTTTTGCTGTATGAAAAAATAAATACATAGTATTTTCATTGGTGACATTATCCAATGCTCGGAGGTTGTATCTGCCTCGTAACTCCAGGACTTCCTTACATATAGAAAACATGTGAATTTTGGAAAATGTATCCCTGAATCTATGGCAGCAACGATTAAAAAAACTCGGAATTATTATTATTGATTTATTATCATCTCTTTGTTTAATCTTAGCTGAATGAATAATTTTTTTTATTTTAAAGAGTAAATTCGTGAGCATATAACCATTAATATGTGATATTCTAAGATTGTATTGTACCACTCAGGACTTTTTCGGTTATGAAGATTACTGATATCTTGAGACAGTGAAATTTCAAAAGCATTTTGTATCAGTTGAGAACTGAATAGTTCACTCATCTCGGTTTTTTCCATAAATGACCCTATGGAAAAACCATAAGTGTTTTTGATATTTGGCCTACCCAGTTTTTCTCTGAGCATCGGTAGTTCTTTTTTGATATAATAATCTTGGTAACATAGCTGGTAATTTTTTATAGTCTCTTATCACAGAAAAAAAATTTAACAAGTCTTTTTATAAAAAATGGGCAGAGTTTAAATCTGTTTAATTCCAATCTAAGTGCACTTCTGGGAATATTGTATTCTAACGAGATTTTGCGAATAAATTTATTCTGAATTATATCTAGCTTTTGATAGTTATACTCCAGATCGGTGAAGCGTATCCTATAGTATTCATAATTATAGTGTTTATTATACTTAATTTTAAATTATTATTATTCTTAGTAAATAATTTCACCATGTTATTAATCAGTGTGTGGATTTGATTATGGTCTTTTTGTATTGTTTTTCAAATAACAATGTAGGTGTTAAAATAATTCCCAGAAAATTGATCTTGAACTATTTTTAAATCTTCGTTGTTGAGGTAAAAAGAGATGTGTTTCTTAGGAAGTCTGGTTCCGTTTCGAAATATCATTACAAATGATTTGCTAGGATTGATTTTTAATTTTAATTCTTCGCAGTACTCATTCAAAGCATGTATTTTTCTACGTAAGGCAGCAGCTGTCGGGGCAATAATCACTATATTATCTGCATAAGATATCGAATGTGTTACTTGTTTCTCGAATATAAAATCATCATCTCTGTTAAAACAGTCATTAGAATCGAACATATAGAAATTAAACGAATGTGGTGACCTTGTAATAAGGGATCTCCTTGTAATAAGCCACGGTCTTTATCAAAAGCGGCCATTGAAAATTATCTTGTTTGATCACTACTTCGTATTGGCGAAATAATAATCCTATTATTTTTATAATGTTATCTTTTTCCTGGTATTTAATCATTTTCCTTTGTAAATTTGAAATAATCACCGAATCATAAGCTTTTTCGATATCCAGAAATAAGGCAAACACTTTATGTCTTTTTTTACGAAGTTGTAGTTGAATTATTGCAATCAGAACTAAGAGAGCCAATTGAGTGTCCCCGTCTTTAATAGAGCGAATTGAGTATGATTTTTATAATTATTCTTTTCAGACCAGTCATTAAATCTTGTCAATTAAACCGAAGTAAACAATTTGCGAAAATCAGACAATAGTGCTATTGGTCGATAATTATTTGGCTGTTTTCCCTCTCCTTTTTTGAATAGCATATAAAGAATAACTTTATTCCAACCATTTGGAATCTTACCTAAATTGTATAGGTCATTAAATTGTCTAGTTAAATAATTAATGATATTCAACGGTAAATTTTTTATTATAAAATTGGGAATGGAATCGTAGCCTAAAGCTTTTTTTAATTTTTTAATATTAGAATATAAATTGTCTACATTGAACACCTCTTCATATGGTTCATTCATTGATTGGATATTATAAAAAATATTCATTCTGTGTTTACGTAAATAATTGTCCGAAAATTTCTTAAAATATCGATAACTGTTAAATGGAACCAGAATATTTTCACTAGTATTTAGAAAAGGTCTGCGAAATCAATTTATGGTGTTCCAGAATGATTTTGTATCTTTTAATTTTATTAATGAATCACTTACTTCAGAGAAATATTTTTTCTTTATATAATTTCTATAAATTCTCGTTTTCTAAATATTTTTCGAATGATTTTTCTAAGTTTTTCTAAATTGTTACAGACTCTTCCCTTTTTTAATTTTATAATAGCAACATTTGTTATCATACCAGCTTTGTTTAAATTTTGATATCATTCTTTTTATACCTCTTAAGCCCATAGGATTCTAGTAGCACCATTAGATTATTATAATTATTTATCGTTTTTTTTAATTCTCCTCCTGTGATAGTATATCATTAGCATTATTTTCAATTTCTCTTAAAAACCTCTGTTTATTAAATTTTCGTACACAAAATCAGGAATTAAGGATAAATCCTTAATTTCTGATTTTGTGTATATATCTGAAATTTGTTTAATCTTTCTGAATTTCCTTTTAATTCCAATTGTATTGGAAAATGATCTGAATCATCTAAGTCTAGTGTCTTCATCGTTATACACTGATCTAAAACAAATTCAGAGCAAATAATATAGTCTATTATCGATTTACTCGTATGTGCTACAAAAGGTGTATTCGGAAGGAAAATTATCGTTAAATCTACCTTTTAAAATATTAAATTCGTTTTCTTGAACAAAGTCCAGAAGGATTCTTCTATCTATTATCTGTTTTGTCCTTAGATACACTCCTATAGTTAATTAATATTGACATTTCTTCCTTTATATTTTGAATCTAACTTCTCTCCAATTCGACTATTGAAATTTCCTTCTATTAGCCACACATTAGACCATTGTGCGGTGATTTTTTGAATTTCTTGTAAACTTGACTTTTTTCAATTGAAGGGAGGAGAGATTGGTATTATACTCGTATACGAGTATAATACCAATCTCTCCTCCCTTCAATTGAAAAAAGTCAAGTTTACAAGAAATTCAAAAAATCACCGCACAATGGTCTAATGTGTGGCTAATAGAAGGAAATTTCAATAGTCGAATTGGAGAGAAGTTAGATTCAAAATATAAAGGAAGAAATGTCAATATTAATTAACTATAGGAGTGTATCTAAGGACAAAACAGATAATAGATAGAAGAATCCTTCTGGACTTTGTTCAAGAAAACGAATTTAATATTTTAAAAGGTAGATTTAACGGTAATTTTCCTTCCGAATACACCTTTTGTAGCACATACGAGTAAATCGATAATAGACTATATTATTTGCTCTGAATTTGTTTTAGATCAGTGTATAACGATGAAGACACTAGACTTAGATGATTCAGATCATTTTCCAATACAATTGGAATTAAAAGGAAATTCAGAAAGATTAAACAAATTTCAGATATATACACAAAATCAGAAATTAAGGATTTATCCTTAATTCCTGATTTTGTGTACGAAAATTTAATAAACAGAGGTTTTTAAGAGAAATTGAAAATAATGCTAATGATATACTATCACAGGAGGAGAATTAAAAAAAACGATAAATAATTATAATAATCTAATGGTGCTACTAGAATCCTATGGGCTTAAGAGGTATAAAAAGAATGATATCAAAATTTAAACAAAGCTGGTATGATAACAAATGTTGCTATTATAAAATTAAAAAAGGGAAGAGTCTGTAACAATTTAGAAAAACTTAGAAAAATCATTCGAAAAATATTTAGAAAACGAGAATTTATAGAAATTATATAAAGAAAAAATATTTCTCTGAAGTAAGTGATTCATTAATAAAATTAAAAGATACAAAATCATTCTGGAACACCATAAATTGATTTCGCAGACCTTTTCTAAATACTAGTGAAAATATTCTGGTTCCATTTAACAGTTATCGATATTTTAAGAAATTTTCGGACAATTATTTACGTAAACACAGAATGAATATTTTTTATAANGTTTTCCTCTTTCAGTGAATTAACTTCCGTCTTAATTCCTTGCAATTCTATATTAAACTAAAAAAATTTTCCTGTATTAATTCACATATCGATTTTAATGTATATCGGGACTCTTCTTGTACCTGTGGTTCTGTATCTCTTAATGTTTCGAAATATTCGTGTATTTTCGTAGTTCTCGTAGCCGGAAGACTGCTTTTACAATAATCCTCCTCAAATTGATAATAATCTTCGCTCATTAAATCGTCCAATTGTTTTTCTTTTTCCATTTCTTTCGAATTATCCTTGCGTGGTCTGCCACACCCTCTTTTTTGCATACCCTCTTTGCTCATTTGTTGCGGAGATCGAGGTAAAGATTCTGGATTGGATTCAATCCCGGCAATTATTAGTAAACATATAATTAAATTCAAGGATAATCTATTTGCAAATATCCACTTCTTCAAATCAGTCATTTTTCGGCTACTTACAGTTTTCCAATTCACAAATACAATAATCGAGCTCCACTAAAAGTTCACCAGTACCTCCGGCGACTAGTTTTATTCGATATGGATCCTGGTTACATCTTAATTTAAACTCGAAGGAAATCTCCAATGTTATTAATTTTATCCAGAAATTGTAACTGTTGCATTTGATATTTCATTGTAATTCCTTGTGTAAAACTAATTGTTAAATTAAAATATATTCAAAATTATTAGTTCAAAAAGTATTTTTGATTTGATTTAAATTCGAAAAAATATTTTAGAAATCCATTTGTTCTTCACTTTCCCATAATTTTCATATTTCTGTTTTAATTACATTCTGTTTTTCTCTTAGAGACAAATTTCAAGCCAATAGTTTTGGTTGGTTTTTATGGTAATTGATCATCACGAGTCTTTTGTCGCAGTAACGAGAGGAGACATCCTTTCCTCTATTTTTCAGAAAATCGTGATTAAAACCGTAAACTAAAATAATTTCAGCAATATGTAAATAATAATATTGTTATAATAGAATATTTTATTTACTTATTTTAAGTTTACAGAACAATACAGTGGACTGCAAGAAGTAACTTTTTTCTTGTAAAGTACAATTAAAATTATGTATAAAAAACTTTCATAAAAACATGTGGAATAAATTTAAATTTTAAAAACAAATTTGAAAAATCAATAAAATCTCACGTTAAATAGAAAATATTTTTACAAAATATATGACATTACAAATAAAAGCTAGATATGACCTACTTGTATGATACTATATTTACATATACAACAAATATTTTTATTTATTTATTTAATAGTAATTGCTATACTGAGCCATGCTCTCTGGCAAGAGTTATAGAGTATAATTTATTTGTATAAAAGTATAAAAGCAAAATACACATTTAAAATTATCTTTAAGTGCGTTAAAATGCTAGCCGTAACTACGAGTGAATTCAACAAAATATCATAACATTTAAAATTTGAGTAAGTGTAAATATTAACATATTTAAAATTATATTGCTTCATTTATTCAAATTTTAAATTATTTCCCTTATGAATTTAGGAATTTAATTTTAAATATTTAATCTTATTAGTAATAACAGATTCCTTGATATACATAATAATGGCAAACGGTTTACTTATTCAGAAAATATTTTGAAAATAATATTTATCTTAATAATTCTATTCAGTTTTGAATAATAATGATATTTGTAAGATATGATTTACTATATTCACTTTCAAACCTTTTAAATGAAATACTGTATTTATAATTAATGTTATAATATTTTTGTCTATTCTTTACACGATAAACATTCAATTTGACGAAACGAATGCTAGTGAACCTGTACTAATGAGTTTTCAGTCATAAAACTTTAAATTCAAATGATGTTGTAGGCACTAAAATTACCCGAAGAATTTAATCAATAAACCAAAATAAATATATTTAATATTTATTTATCAGTTACGAACTTATTGTCAATCTTTGAAGATTTACTCCTACGAAACTGTTTAGGAAACGTTACAAAATTAAAAACAGTATTTTTATTCTTAATTCAATCAAATTATTTTGCATGCTGTTTGATATAAAACAGGATATACTGAATATGCCTATGATAGTATAAATAATCGGTCTTGGAAAACCAATTTTTAATTAAGCTCGTTTTTCGATAATTAAATTGTTTGCTAATAGAATTTAACCTCTTCTTATCGCAAATTAAGAAAATTAAATTATAATATTTATTCCTTAGTATTAAAATAAATTTATTTCATATTTTAAATAATATTTATATTAATTTAATTAAATTGGTACAGTATTTATATTACTAAAGTTCAGAACTTTACTCGGTGGTTGCTTTCTCGCAAAGTTCTTTTTGAGGTTTCTCCAATCTATTCGGTTATCCGGAAGTTGGTCAGTTGACTCCACGCTTGCTATCCTGGATTTCTTCCCGAAGGAGTTACAGCTGCGTATTTCCGTTTTTTGGCAGAGCAGACATCAATAACTTAGTCAAGAATCTATATTATTACAAACTGTATATTTATTTACATAAAATATTTACAGAAAACTATTGATATTTACAATATTGTACATAGACACTATACAACTCAGCAGAATTCTTCACTGTTTCTTAAAAAAAAAATATGTTTATTTTTATTTATTTACTGTATTTGCATCTACTACGAAATTCTACAATATGTAGCATGGAATTACTATTTCAGCATAGCAATTCAATTATCATTCGCCCTAAAGAGAATGAACGAATTGTTATGTTGGGAGGATTGTTATGACGTTTTTAGCTAGGATTGTTATGACATTTTTGCTAGGTGTCTGCATAGAAACAACCTAGCAAAATCGTGTATCATTGGACGTTTGTGCTAGAATTGTGTCTATGTATAAATTCTTATTCTTTTAAATTTATTATAATTATATTCTGTACTATATTTTAAAAAAATATATTAAACAGAATACAATTATAATACTGCATTAAATATGTTAATGTTTCCTTATATTCAATATAACTTAATCAAAACATTAAGTTATATTGAAAATAAGTAAATATTTACATTAATATTAATATAACTAAATAGAACAATTATACAAGCTTTAATGAACACTAAGCCTTGGATAATTGTTCTATTTAGTTAAAAATCTTTAAATCATAAACAGACTAATTATTGGATGTTAAAAATATTATCGAGAACATCTTAAATTTTTATAAAGTTAATTAAATATGAAATCCCAATCTGTAAAATAAACATTAATGGTTCTGTATTCCTTTCTCTTATTAATATTTTTTAAATTACAAATTTTACTCTTCGAAACATTAAATTTTTTAGGAATTAAAAATTATTTACACTGAAACGTTCCTGAAAGTGCACTTCTGTCATCAGCGATTTAAGTTTGTATTTGTTTTAAGTTTTTAAAAAAGTATAATAATAAAAACTTTTATTATTTTATTATTTATAAATTATAAGTTCGACATTCAGATATTAAAAAAAAAAAAAAAACAATTTTCCAGTTACATTTTTAAAATTTCTAAAATTCTTTTCTTACATCATGAAATATTTCAACTTCATAGTGCATAAATTTTAACATTATAATAATATATGATTTTCTTATCAACATTCATATTTATTTTTTAATTTCAGTAAATATTCCTCTTTCTGTCTTATTTTCTTTAGTGTACCATTCCACACTTCCGATAACTTTTTATCACCGTTTCGATTTCCAACATTGTAATTCATGTCCAGTCCAGATACATAAATAGTTATTCCATCATTTACAATATTGTCCTTTCGTATTTTCCATATAATAATTTTATCTCGATTCATATCGTATGTATATTTTATTATATGCTTCTCAGCAAGACTTGTCCACAACTCTAGACATATTATTCCTATGTTCCGATATTCTCGTACACATTAACTTTATATATTTTATGCTTTCTTTCTCTAATAAGATTTTATAATTTTATTGCGTAAACTCCAAAATATAATTCAAATATATTCGATTTATTATTTTTAACCATATTGAATTATCTGTTTCTTATTAAACACTGTTCTCAAACTTCATACCTCTCTTAATAATTCTATCTTCATATTATACGATATTTATTTTTTTTCCAAATATCTTAAAAATGAAAAAACGTAATAAAATATTGAAAAATTTTAAATGTAATAAAGATATTTACGTTTCCGAATATATCTTGTTTTGGACAGAGGTACTGTAGCTTAGTATCACGTCTATGGAAATTTTTCAGAAGTCAAACTTGAGCTCAGCCAATAGTGTGCCGGAACTACTGTCACGACGTCACAAACAACACGTTGTGATGGCGTACGAGTAAGTAATTGAAAAAAAAATACTTGTAATCGTAAAAAATACTTGTAATCGTAAAAATACTTGTAATCGTAAAAATACTTGTAATCGTAAAAATACTTGTAATTGTAAAAATACTTGTAATCGTAAAAAATACTTGTAAAAATCGTAAAACAAGAAATAGTCGATTAAAATTATACAATGCGGGGCAATGTATAATTTTAATTGACTATTTCTTTATTCTTTACAAACTAAACAATAAATTTTTGTCACGTTTTCATTTTCATGTTTTTAAATCAAAATAATTAAAATACTAGATCTTTTTGAACATAAGAATTGTTTATTTGTGCTGATAAGTAGTAAACATCAAAACGATTTTATCTATTATAAAATAGCATACCAGGGTAGAAGAAATATGGTAAATTGTGATAAATATTATAAAAGTTGGAGGATATTATAAAAGAGAAGTGAATCAGAATTTTTTAATGATCCTGTTTCACAATCCATACTGTTACGGTGACGTTTTCGTTTATCTCACTATGGATTACCTTTGTCTCAATAACAATCTAATATTACTATATCTGACTAGAAATGAAGTGAAAATTAATTGAGATATCGGATATCCACATAATACCATTTAGTCGATAGAAATGTTTTCTCGTGAAAAAGAACATAATTTTTAGTTTGAAATCATTTAATTATTTTAAGTTTTAGCATTAAATTAATATCTATTTTTAAAATGTGCTTTCTAAGTGAGATAAACTGTAATTTTGAGATAATAGCTGTATATAATATTTGAAAATCATGCGAACTTTGAATAGAAGCGCCGCGAAACTAGTTTATAGAAACCATACAAAAACGACATAACAGATTTTTTTTCAATTACATAGTATAATACTGTTAAATCTCTTTTTCTAGCCTACTTTGAATATTAGAAAACGTTTTGGTATAAGCACTTTTAGGCCCACTCTAAAAAAAATCCAAAATTAAATATGAAACTCTTATTTTCTATTATTGAAAATTTTTTATCTAATTCTAAAAACCAATAATGCTGATTTGAATGCTTTATGGGGTCATTATTTTTATTTAATATCTTATAACTATATATAGTTTGAATTCAAATAATTTTTTGATTAAGTGATTTAAGTCCTTTAACCAAGGAATATATAATAAGTTTCGTTTTCAGCTTGCATTTAAAAAATTTATTTTTAATTATTCTTAACTACCAACTTGATCTTCCAGCTGTTTCCTTGAGTAAGCAATCAAAAAGTAAAATAAATATATGGACTCAACATTGAATCTTAATGCAAACCTACTCTAAAACTTTTTGAATTACTTTAACTTGACCTATTTCTTATTTCTATTCCGTAATAAATATCTTGAATTATCCTTACAGCTCTCATTTATTCTTCTTTTTCTTAAAACTTCTCGTATGTTCTTTTTTTAGAATCTATCATAAGTTTTCGAAAGTATATGAATATCTTATATAAATCCTTTTTACTTTTGCTATACTTCTCTATAATCTGGTTGACTACGTATTAAAATAGATCCATTGTAGATCTATTAATAGGCATAAACAAAAATTTATTATTATAAATTTTTTCTTACATTAGGAACTTTTTCCCAATTCTCTATTTTGTTTAAAATATTTTCATTAAGTAGTCCTAGTTCATTACTAGACTCGCTAAGAACACATTTTCTCTTAAATGTTCTCTTAAATGTCATATTCGACTGTTTATGCACTCATCTGATACCGTATCACCAAATTTTAACATATTAAATAACCTCTACAACACGCTTAATTCTAATTTCCAAAGTACCAGTGGAATTTTGTACGGTTTTACCATTTTTCTATCTTCATCTTTCTTAATGCATTCTATACTTCTATTTCGATTTCTTTGCTAGTTTGGCTTCCTATCGGATGTTATTTATTCCATTGTTCTAAGGTTTACAGAAACATTCTCATAACCTATTCTATATGCAAATAGATGAAAGTTGTAACCTACTACTCTTCCCGAAGCAAACTACATTTTCAGAAACTTTATTTTTCTTCTAACTTTTCTTCTTCGAGTTTTTACAAAATTCCTGCTAGTTTTTGAATTTATCTATATCTGATTTTTTGGCATTGGCTTTAGCTTTCCTATAAATTAGAGTATCTATTGTTTAATTTTGTCATAAACGCTTTAATTATCTGTGTTCTAAACCTTTCCATTCCATCTCCATATCACTTTTTCAACTCTTTTCCCTCCTGCTATAATTGCCTCAATACTTCTCTTGAATATACTTTAATTTTTCTTATAAGTTTTACAGTTTGTTTATACAAAGCGAGTCAGTCTCATAATAATTTAGACAAATTAAAGATTTGTCTAAATCAAATATTTATAGCTAATACGTATCAAATATCCGAATTCAATTATAAATGTGAATTTTTATACTCGTGTTATTATTATTGTTAAAGACTCCTTCGTTCATGCCATCAATATCAATGCTTATATTAATAAATTATTTTGATTAAGAAATGATTTTTAACATTATCAAATCTACAAAAATATAAAATCAGATAATAATAAAATAAAACTAATAATATATATATTTTAAATGAATTTATATAACATTCAAATCACATTATTTTTGAAATAAATACATTGATTTTTATTAACAATACTTTTCTGAAAGAAACTGATAGACTTAAACATCTAATATTTTACTTTAATAAAAATTTGTACGATAAAAAATCGTTACAAACATCTGTCAGAAAAGAAAATAGCGATAAATATTAGAATTTTCATTCTATTCGAAGTGAAGTAATTTTACAGTCTTAAAGACTATTCTTTTTTAATAAAATCTNCGTATCCTATAGCATTCATAATTAGAGAGTCGAATAATTTAAAATGAACTATAATATTCTGCAATTTATTCTTAGTAAATAATTTCACCATGTTATTAATCAGTGCGTTGGATTTGATCATGGTCTTTTTGTATTGTTTTTCAAATAACAATGTAGGTGTTAAAATAATTCCCAGAAAATTGATCTTGAACTATTTTTAAATCTTCGTTGTTGAGGTAAAAAGAGATGTGTTTCTTAGGAAGTCTGGTTCCGTTTCGAAATATCATTACAAATGATTTGCTAGGATTGATTTTTAATTTTAATTCTTCGCAGTACTCATTCAAAGCATGTATTTTTCTACGTAAGGCAGCAGCTGTCGGGGCAATAATCACTATATTATCTGCATAAGATATCGAATGTGTTACTTGTTTCTCGAATATAAAATCATCATCTCTGTTAAAACAGTCATTAGAATCGAACATATAGAAATTAAACGAATGTGGTGACCTTGTAATAAGGGATCTCCTTGTAATAAGCCACGGTCTATATCAAAAGCGGCCATTGAAAATTATCTTGTTTGATCACTACTTCGTATTGGCGAAATAATAATCCTATTATTTTTATAATGTTATCTTTTTCCTGGTATTTAATCATTTTCCTTTGTAAATTTGAAATAATCACCGAATCATAAGCTTTTTCGATATCCAGAAATAAGGCAAACACTTTATGTCTTTTTTTACGAAGTTGTAGTTGAATTATTGCAATCAGAACTAAGAGAGCCAATTGAGTGCCCCCGTCTTTAATAGAGCGAATTGAGTATGATTTTTATAATTATTCTTTTCAGACCAGTCATTAAATCTTGTCAATTAAACCGAAGTAAACAATTTGCGAAAATCAGACAATAGTGCTATTGGTCGATAATTATTTGGCTGTTTTCCCTCTCCTTTTTTGAATAGCATATAAAGAATAACTTTATTCCAACCATTTGGAATCTTACCTAAATTGTATAGGTCATTAAATTGTCTAGTTAAATAATTAATGATATTCAACGGTAAATTTTTTATTATAAAATTGGGAATGGAATCGTAGCCTAAAGCTTTTTTTAATTTTTTAATATTAGAATATAAATTGTCTACATTGAACACCTCTTCATATGGTTCATTCATTGATTGGATATTATAAAAAATATTCATTCTGTGTTTACGTAAATAATTGTCCGAAAATTTCTTAAAATATCGATAACTGTTAAATGGAACCAGAATATTTTCACTAGTATTTAGAAAAGGTCTGCGAAATCAATTTATGGTGTTCCAGAATGATTTTGTATCTTTTAATTTTATTAATGAATCACTTACTTCAGAGAAATATTTTTTCTTTATATAATTTCTATAAATTCTCGTTTTCTAAATATTTTTCGAATGATTTTTCTAAGTTTTTCTAAATTGTTACAGACTCTTCCCTTTTTTAATTTTATAATAGCAACATTTGTTATCATACCAGCTTTGTTTAAATTTTGATATCATTCTTTTTATACCTCTTAAGCCCATAGGATTCTAGTAGCACCATTAGATTATTATAATTATTTATCGTTTTTTTTTTATTCTCCTCCTGTGATAGTATATCATTAGCATTATTTTCAATTTCTCTTAAAAACCTCTGTTTATTAAATTTTCGTACACAAAATCAGGAATTAAGGATAAATCCTTAATTTCTGATTTTGTGTATATATCTGAAATTTGTTTAATCTTTCTGAATTTCCTTTTAATTCCAATTGTATTGGAAAATGATCTGAATCATCTAAGTCTAGTGTCTTCATCGTTATACACTGATCTAAAACAAATTCAGAGCAAATAATATAGTCTATTATCGATTTACTCGTATGTGCTACAAAAGGTGTATTCGGAAGGAAAATTATCGTTAAATCTACCTTTTAAAATATTAAATTCGTTTTCTTGAACAAAGTCCAGAAGGATTCTTCTATCTATTATCTGTTTTGTCCTTAGATACACTCCTATTGTTAATTAATATTGACATTTCTTCCTTTATATTTTGAATCTAACTTCTCTTTAATTCGACTATTGAAATTTCCTTCTATTAGCCACACATTAGACCATTGTGCGGTGATTTTTTGAATTTCTTGTAAACTTGACTTTTTTCAATTGAAGGGAGGAGAGATTGGTATTATACTCGTATACGAGTATAATACCAATCTCTCCTCCCTTCAATCTTTCCAAATTGACTTAATCTTTGCCCAGTATTTATTATAGTAAATATAAAATGTTCAGTTATATATTATTGTAGCAACTCTCCAATTTGTTTTTTGATTAGCAAGAAAAGGCCTCCAGATGGTCGGCTGAATCTTCTAACTCTTTGTACTGTACCTTGCTAAATAACACTGCGCATTCTTATTCTATATATTCTTATCTTCCTCTTTCATTTTGGTTATCCATGTCTCTGTAAAGCCAATAATTGAATGAATGTTCATATATTCTTTAAAGAATCTCTATAGAGTTTTTCTTGTAGTCCTCGGATATTCTAAAATCCTATAAATAATTTAATGCTGTCATTGCGGTATATTATTTTTGGAAGGAAAGTTTCGATTAAATTGCTATTTCTGTCTGTTTATCTGTCTGTTAAATTGCTATTTTGTTATTGTCTGATTGTAAATTGTCTGTTCTTTTTGTTTTAATATTTCGTTTGTCTATTGCTTCTTTCAAACCATTAATTCTGAAGTGTTAGTGATTTCCTTCCTAAAAAAACCACTTTATCAAACTTAGCATCATATGTGTATATTTTTTATCCTTTATATAATAGTCTTCCCTTGTTATTATTCTATTTTCATTGAATTTTTTTTTATTTGATTATTGCTTGTAATGTTTTCCTCCTCAATCTTGATCTCTTATGTAAGTCTGCGGTAAATATTATTTTTTCCTCTCCTCGTTATTGAAGTTAACTTTCATTTTCCAGAATTTTTTAAGAACCGAATTTCTGACGTATAAGGAATATAATGAAATTTTCATGATAGGTTTTATTTCATTTTTGGTTAGTCTAATTAAGCTTTCTATAGATCTGTTTGTTATTCCCAAATCCTCTTTTATGAACTGGTTAATTTCCTTTACACAGTCTATCGAATTAAACGGGAAGTTTTTAATTATGATATTTTTGCTATTTCTCTCGTTTACCAATTTGTTTATTTCAAATTTCAACATACCTTTTATTTGGCTGTTATTCTTGGATATTTCTTCCATTTCTTCTATTTTTTGGAACAATTTTGTCAATTCCCCTTGAAAATATTTGTTTTCCTCTTTCAGTGAATTAACTTCCGTCTTAATTCCTTGCAATTCTATATTAAACTAAAAAAATTTTCCTGTATTAATTCACATATCGATTTTAATGTATATCGGGACTCTTCTTGTACCTGTGGTTCTGTATCTCTTAATGTTTCGAAATATTCGTGTATTTTCGTAGTTCTCGTAGCCGGAAGACTGCTTTTACAATAATCCTCCTCAAATTGATAATAATCTTCGCTCATTAAATCGTCCAATTGTTTTTCTTTTTCCATTTCTTTCGAATTATCCTTGCGTGGTCTGCCACACCCTCTTTTTTGCATACCCTCTTTGCTCATTTGTTGCGGAGATCGAGGTAAAGATTCTGGATTGGATTCAATCCCGGCAATTATTAGTAAACATATAATTAAATTCAAGGATAATCTATTTGCAAATATCCACTTCTTCAAATCAGTCATTTTTCGGCTACTTACAGTTTTCCAATTCACAAATACAATAATCGAGCTCCACTAAAAGTTCACCAGTACCTCCGGCGACTAGTTTTATTCGATATGGATCCTGGTTACATCTTAATTTAAACTCGAAGGAAATCTCCAATGTTATTAATTTTATCCAGAAATTGTAACTGTTGCATTTGATATTTCATTGTAATTCCTTGTGTAAAACTAATTGTTAAATTAAAATATATTCAAAATTATTAGTTCAAAAAGTATTTTTGATTTGATTTAAATTCGAAAAAATATTTTAGAAATCCATTTGTTCTTCACTTTCCCATAATTTTCATATTTCTGTTTTAGTTACATTCTGTTTTTCTCTTAGAGACAAATTTCAAGCCAATAGTTTTGGTTGGTTTTTATGGTAATTGATCATCACGAGTCTTTTGTCGCAGTAACGAGAGGAGACATCCTTTCCTCTATTTTTCAGAAAATCGTGATTAAAACCGTAAACTAAAATAATTTCAGCAATATGTAAATAATAATATTGTTATAATAGAATATTTTATTTACTTATTTTAAGTTTACAGAACAATACAGTGGACTGCAAGAAGTAACTTTTTTCTTGTAAAGTACAATTAAAATTATGTATAAAAAACTTTCATAAAAACATGTGGAATAAATTTAAATTTTAAAAACAAATTTGAAAAATCAATAAAATCTCACGTTAAATAGAAAATATTTTTACAAAATATATGACATTACAAATAAAAGCTAGATATGACCTACTTGTATGATACTATATTTACATATACAACAAATATTTTTATTTATTTATTTAATAGTAATTGCTATACTGAGCCATGCTCTCTGGCAAGAGTTATAGAGTATAATTTATTTGTATAAAAGTATAAAAGCAAAATACACATTTAAAATTATCTTTAAGTGCGTTAAAATGCTAGCCGTAACTACGAGTGAATTCAACAAAATATCATAACATTTAAAATTTGAGTAAGTGTAAATATTAACATATTTAAAATTATATTGCTTCATTTATTCAAATTTTAAATTATTTCCCTTATGAATTTAGGAATTTAATTTTAAATATTTAATCTTATTAGTAATAACAGATTCCTTGATATACATAATAATGGCAAACGGTTTACTTATTCAGAAAATATTTTGAAAATAATATTTATCTTAATAATTCTATTCAGTTTTGAATAATAATGATATTTGTAAGATATGATTTACTATATTCACTTTCAAACCTTTTAAATGAAATACTGTATTTATAATTAATGTTATAATATTTTTGTCTATTCTTTACACGATAAACATTCAATTTGACGAAACGAATGCTAGTGAACCTGTACTAATGAGTTTTCAGTCATAAAACTTTAAATTCAAATGATGTTGTAGGCACTAAAATTACCCGAAGAATTTAATCAATAAACCAAAATAAATATATTTAATATTTATTTATCAGTTACGAACTTATTGTCAATCTTTGAAGATTTACTCCTACGAAACTGTTTAGGAAACGTTACAAAATTAAAAACAGTATTTTTATTCTTAATTCAATCAAATTATTTTGCATGCTGTTTGATATAAAACAGGATATACTGAATATGCCTATGATAGTATAAATAATCGGTCTTGGAAAACCAATTTTTAATTAAGCTCGTTTTTCGATAATTAAATTGTTTGCTAATAGAATTTAACCTCTTCTTATCGCAAATTAAGAAAATTAAATTATAATATTTATTCCTTAGTATTAAAATAAATTTATTTCATATTTTAAATAATATTTATATTAATTTAATTAAATTGGTACAGTATTTATATTACTAAAGTTCAGAACTTTACTCGGTGGTTGCTTTCTCGCAAAGTTCTTTTTGAGGTTTCTCCAATCTATTCGGTTATCCGGAAGTTGGTCAGTTGACTCCACGCTTGCTATCCTGGATTTCTTCCCGAAGGAGTTACAGCTGCGTATTTCCGTTTTTTGGCAGAGCAGACATCAATAACTTAGTCAAGAATCTATATTATTACAAACTGTATATTTATTTACATAAAATATTTACAGAAAACTATTGATATTTACAATATTGTACATAGACACTATACAACTCAGCAGAATTCTTCACTGTTTCTTAAGAAAAAATATGTTTATTTTTATTTATTTACTGTATTTGCATCTACTACGAAATNTCCCGAAGCGAACTACATTTTCAGAAACTTTATTTTTCTTCTAACTTTTCTTCTTCGAGTTTTTACAAAATTCCTGCTAGTTTTTGAATTTATCTATATCTGATTTTTTGGCATTGGCTTTAGCTTTCCTATAAATTAGAGTATCTATTGTTTAATTTTGTCATAAACGCTTTAATTATCTGTGTTCTAAACCTTTCCATTCCATCTCCATATCACTTTTTCAACTCTTTTCCCTCCTGCTATAATTGCCTCAATACTTCTCTTGAATATACTTTAATTTTTCTTATAAGTTTTACAGTTTGTTTATACAAAGCGAGTCAGTCTCATAATAATTTAGACAAATTAAAGATTTGTCTAAATCAAATATTTATAGCTAATACGTATCAAATATCCGAATTCAATTATAAATGTGAATTTTTATACTCGTGTTATTATTATTGTTAAAGACTCCTTCGTTCATGCCATCAATATCAATGCTTATATTAATAAATTATTTTGATTAAGAAATGATTTTTAACATTATCAAATCTACAAAAATATAAAATCAGATAATAATAAAATAAAACTAATAATATATATATTTTAAATGAATTTATATAACATTCAAATCACATTATTTTTGAAATAAATACATTGATTTTTATTAACAATACTTTTCTGAAAGAAACTGATAGACTTAAACATCTAATATTTTACTTTAATAAAAATTTGTACGATAAAAAATCGTTACAAACATCTGTCAGAAAAGAAAATAGCGATAAATATTAGAATTTTCATTCTATTCGAAGTGAAGTAATTTTACAGTCTTAAAGACTATTCTTTTTTAATAAAATCTATAATATTCTGGAACAGTTTTGATGTATTGTTTTCTCTCGAAATATATTACACGGAAATAAATTTATTTTATAAAAAACTTTTATAAAAATTATTTTTATTATTTTTTACTCACAAGCTTAAAAAAAACTATTTATTAAATATTTAATTCAGTTCAAATTTTATACACAAAATTTTTATACATATTTCTTAAAATTGCAATTTTTCATATGTTCTTAAATTTTAAAATACAAGATGTGATAAGTCTGTGAAAATCTGTCAAATTTGGGCTACATTAGGAAGTATTAACACAGACAAGAAGCGAGAATATTTACAAAGAATTTTAAAAAAATTAATCAATATTTGAATAAGATTTATTTTTATAATAAGAAACTGCCATAAATTTTATTACAGTATACATCAGTTGTATATTATTAATATATATATATAACGATAATATAATAATGCTTAATATTCTTGTATACAAATAAATCAGCGGTTTTCACTATTTATATAAAAATCGAATATAAAAAATGAAAATACTTCATTTAAAAATTTCATCTGACTTGAATAATAATTAAAATGTCTGATTCGTTAAATTGATTTAATTTAATAAATTATAAGCATTTTAAAATATAATTTTATATTTTTCTTAAATTCAATTCCAATGTTGACGTATATTTTCTGTTTTTTTTTTTATCTCGTTCTTTTAGTTTAACTTGAAACTGTTAAATATGCCAACACTTTTGAGATTTAAATAAAAATTTAAACTAAACATCAGGGCGAAAGCAAATTTTAATTTATCTTTAGCATAAAAATGTTTTAATTAGTTGCCATAATTTATGCCATTTATTTGTATAATTTAAAACAACATTTCTTATTATTGTAGTTTTCTGAGTTCGTAAATTTGGTTCATTCTGATATGATGTTTCTTACTTTTGTTGTCAGCTGTCAAGCTATTTCATATACGATTTCAATGTTTCTTAATGCTATTTTTCTCATGAAATATTTCAATATCTGCCAGAAAAGAAAATTTGCAAAATTTTCAATTTTACACAAAGAAATCACTTGGAAAGATGTAAATGTACACGTAGAAACTGATATATCAATGAGATTAATGGTGAAATTATTTACATGAAATAATTTTTAAAATTATTTTATTATATAAAATCATTTCTTTTTCTACGAAATGAATACGTTATGAACAGTTGAATGAATGCGTGTCAAATATAATATCAATTCTTTTCTCTTTATAAATATTTTATGTAAATGTATGCTATTCAAGTATGAAGTATCTTTTCCAGATTTTTTTTTGTACAGTTTAAATAATTTATGAAGATTATTCAGAAAAAGTTCATTAACAAAGCAGCTTTGCACCTAACTGTATATTTCTCCATGCACGCTTACAACCGTTTAAATCTCTAATTTTTGTTCTGCAGTCTATTTTCGAAATTTAACATAAAACAGAATATTAAAGCAACATACAGTTAATTTAGATTTAATTTATTTAAATCTTAATTATTTACTAATCAGTTTCTCTGTCAGTCTAATATGATTAATGTTTAACTTTGCTCAATTAATTTTATTTGTATTATAGGAACGTGTAAAGTCGATAAAGGAAAAGCATATTTCTATCATGTAATAATAACGACATACAATTTATAAATAGCTTTATTTTATTATAAGTTATTATAAAAAATATTTATATAAAGTTGTGACTGTGATTGTAAAATCTTATTTTACAATTATTCTAGAAGAAGAAAATATTTCACTTCTCTTCATGCCTAATTTTTGATATATTAATAAATATTGCTGAGTATTTTAAATTAGAAGTTCAAAAGATATTGTAAAAGTTTTTCGAAAATAATATACGTAGAGTTATAAGAAGAAAATTAAAGGAAAGCAGTTTATTTAACGATAAAATTTATTTCTAATCTTAACATATATATAATTTGTTTTTCTACTTAAATTTAATATGAATAATTAGAAACATTTTCCATTGAAATAAATAAATACTATAGTTACAATAAAGTATTCAGCTGGACGAGCGTGGTGAATTAGCCCCAAGCATGGTATAAAAACTGACCCAAAAGAGATATTAGTGAGAGATTAATTACTGTTCAAAATTACTGATCAAATTCTTCACGAATTTCGAGGTTAGGTACAAAAATGTGTTTGTTGAAACCTTCAAAATACTACTATTTCTTTATGTAAAATCGTAATAAAAACATGTCATTAGTGGAAGAAATGAAGCATACAAGATGGTGCCTATTATAAAAGCTTTTGATGCGAAATTCAAATGAAGAAAAAAAGGAAGTAAAAATAAATTGTCAAAAAACGATTTCAATAGTTTAGGACAAGGTGACATCTCAGAAATTTTTAGGAATCTTTATATTTTCCTATATTATACTATAAAAAATTGTCGACTTCATTCACCAAATGCAACGTAGTTATAAAAATAAAATTTGAAAATAATAAGTATTGTAACTACGTGACAAATGCTGTACTAGGAATGAATAATTTTACTTGATAGTTTTTTATAGTCATATGGTAATTTGAAGTATCAATACAGAAAAACTGTTAACTTTATTAATTTTTATAATTATGAAATTGAATAAAACCAGTAAAGTGAATTTATTTTTTAATTCATTTTCGTGAGAAATTCAAATTTGAAAATAATTTTAAAATAATAATTTAAATTATTTATGTAGAATAAAGCAAAAAAGCAACTTCTAAAATTTTGAGGTACAGTACTGTATGTTTATATCACACTATTATATGCAACAAAAAAAGAAGAAAAACAAAAACCAGATACTTCATTCTTTTGGTGCAATGCAACTCACCAGTGGCCAAGTGAATAAATCCATTGAAGCCTGGTATGAACCTCACCAAAGGGCTGGTTAGATGGAGTTTTCCCGATTTTACTTACGTTTGTAACACCTAAATAGGGGTCAGTTTCTCATAGAAGATTCCCTTCTTTGGCAGATTGCCTATTTGTTGCCTTGCCTTATCCAAAAATTCCACAATACTTTGTTGCAATGTGGTTAAAAAGATAAAATCTTAGAGATATCGATAAAAACGGCTCTAAGAGGCAACATTTTCAGTACAATAACAATAACAGAAAATTATTTTTTTCTTCATTATCTTGCACGTTATAATATGAATATAATAATGAATCATTTGGAATATCATAAAGACGTTAATGAATATTTTAAGATTTAAAAAATTGTTTTTGAAGTGTTGCCAGAAGGAAAAACAGCACTGTTACTGTCGTGTTGATGACATGAAATTCAAATGTGCAAATCCAATAAATATTATTTTACAACATTTAAGTAGATTAATACAAGGAAACAAATTTCAACATTAATGGAAATCTTTACATTACAAAAAATTATCAATTTCATCGCAACATGGTTAAAGAGTAAGAAACTCCTAAATGTCGATAAAAATGATAATTTTTTAATTAATTATATTTCAAACTTATGGAAAATATATCTTATTGAATTATCTGGTATGTTATGATATAAATATAATAATTAATTATTTGTTGTGACATCATCACAATGCCGGGCTGCAATTTTTAATCATATTTTTAATTAATTCAATTTAAAGTACGGTATACGCCTTCCACCGTAATTTGGTAGTGGCTTTCCCCTGTACATCATACTATTCCTTTAAAACGCAAGAGTCATGCCGGTCATCTATTAATTGGTTTTAGGGGGAAAATTTGAATTTAAACAACATGACTTCCTGTTTGCAACGGATGTTCCTGTATAGTTAATCTGGGCCTGCTGCTACTATGGTTTCCAAATCTTCTCTCGGATTTCATCCATCTAACTGCCTTATCGAGAGTGACGAAAGACAGGCAAACGGACGAACGGACGTCAGTCGGAATTTATAGGTCTATAATCATTTCAAATTGCAGTATAATTTACATTGTATTATCGAAATATTTTATATATACAATATATAAAGTATATTCTTAAACTTAATCCTATAAAAATTTCTAATAATAACCTGTAATAAAATAGAGTTATTTACGAATTGTAATGTTTATTATTATATGGTGGAATTATGCTTTCTCTTTATTAAATGTTTCCGAAGTCTGACGAAATTCTATATCCACTTAATGTCATTTCCAATATTTTCAAGGAGGAAAATTTTCAATTTATCCTACTCCTTAACGTTGATTAGCTTCGATTCTGATGACAATCGACATATATGTTTACAGTTATCTGCTCTCGACTAAATAGATCAGTACTAACTTCTATCGATAACTTTCGAAAATAAACGCTCTTACTTTTTTATCCAATATATTATTTTTTTTGTTCAATTGCCTTATTAAATCAATACAGTGCTTTATACAATTTTTCGCTTTAAAGATGATTTAATTTCAAAATTAATTTAAGATTTATCTTATAGAATTTTCTATAGGAAACAAGATTTTGTTAATCATAATCTCGCATCCTACAATTTGTATTTGATATTCTGGTTTACTGTAATTTCTATACTTAAAAATTAATTATTTTTTTCTATTACAATCATTTATTTATTGTTTTATTCATTTAGAAATGAAATTAATCGTATCGACGTTTTAGTTTTTCATTTTTAATGTAATAATAAATGAAATATTAATCATTATTATTTATCAAGAAAGAAAAAGGAGAAGGAAATTAAAGCATAAAGTTTTTTAAGTTTACAGAGATTGATTGTGTAAACGTGTATGATTACATCTTTGTATAATAAATCTTTTGAATTCGAATCAGATATTATCAACAATTTACACAAGAATCCAAAGAAATAAATAAAATATTGTTTGTAAATCATAGGTTAGTCAGTTTATTTATTCCAATTTCTGTGTAAATAAATGAATCACAAAATCATTTACAGATATAAAAATAACGATTGAACTTCTACAGTATTTACAACGCTGAATAAAAGTGTTAAATATAGTTATATTTTACTTGATAGTTTTTTATAGTCATATGGTAATTTGAAGTATCAATACAGAAAAACTGTTAACTTTATTAATTTTTATAATTATGAAATTGANAGGAAATTAAAGCATAAAGTTTTTTAAGTTTACAGAGATTGATTGTGTAAACGTGTATGATTACATCTTTGTATAATAAATCTTTTGAATTCGAATCAGATATTATCAACAATTTACACAAGAATCCAAAGAAATAAATAAAATATTGTTTGTAAATCATAGGTTAGTCAGTTTATTTATTCCAATTTCTGTGTAAATAAATGAATCACAAAATCATTTACAGATATAAAAATAACGATTGAACTTCTACAGTATTTACAACGCTGAATAAAAGTGTTAAATATAGTTATAAATTTTCTGAATTTTATAGTTTAATATAATTTTAAAACATAATTATAATTTTAATTATTTAGTTTAATTTTTTAATGCTCATTTTTTTTAAATTCGAACGTTTTTATTTGTTTATTAAACATATCTTTCATTAATGCTAACAACGTATGTTTATAATTACAAAATTTTAATTTATGGCATTTAAAAAAGCTGAATTTCGTCATTTACTAATATTCATATAACAGATAAAAGCGAATTTATATCACAGTTATTATTTTCTACGTATTATTTATTTTTAATTTATAGGAAAAAAATAAAAATCTTTGAAAAATAGAAAAAATAACGATCAAGTATTAATTAACAGGAAAATATATTTAATTGATTGTTATAATATTGTAAACAAATGAGTTTAACAATTGTAAATTACAAAAATTATTAATTACAAAAAAAAATTTAAATACAGTATTACAATTATAATTTTATATATTTTAATGTATTCTAATTTCAATAAAATATATTTTTTTTATTCGTAAACAATTGATAAAACTAAAAACTACTTTTAATTTTAAAAAATTTAATATTTTCGTAAATGATTAAATTTAACATTAGAATCAACTTTATTTATAACTAAACTCAAGTAAACTACACTGTACTCATATACAGTATTATAACATAAATATTTTAATTAAATGTTTACAAGTTCTTACATAACAATTTTTAATTTAATAAACTATTTTTATATTGTTTTTTAATTTTTCCTTTTGATTTTAAAGAAAATTTGTAATTAGTATAATTTATATAAATTATATATTTAATTATATATAATATTAAACAGTTGTATACATATTCATATACAACTGTATCTATTAACTTACAAAACTGATAACAAACTTGTTTATGTTCATAAGAATTTTCATTTGAAGATTGTAACGGAAATTCAATACAAAAATAAATATGCTTCTTGAAAATTACAAAATTTATTTTATTTTCCTCTGCTGCATTCTACAAAATTTATGGTATTTGATAACCAAGTGAAAACTTGTACTGTTCTTTTATTTTAATTAAGTAGAAACAGTCATCTAAGAATGTTTGACTGAGAAATACTCATATCTATGTTTCAGTTATTTTCATAATTACTTTAGTTTTTGCTTCATACAAAATAAGTTTAACTAAATAATTTTAATTAATTATAGTTTTAAGTAAACAATTTATTTTGTTTTACTTTAGTAACTTAGATATGAATTAAAATAAATATAAACGTAAGTTTATTTAGTGAATTCTGCTTTCTATATAGTTGTAATTCAAAATTCTCATCACGTAATTAAAACAACTATATTATAAATCAGTGTTCATGCATTACATCTGACCTTTAATTAAGTGAATCTTTTGTAATTCTGAAAATAATTAAGAACTTGTTAAGTTTTATGAAGAAAGAGAAACATTTTTCATTTATACTTTTAATTAGTTATATTTTTATTTATATTATTTATAAGTTAATATAATATATAATTTATCCTAATATATAAAAACATTCCTGGTTCTTTTTTCTTCATCGAAGCATTTCTTGTAGATAGCGAATTGTGATAACAATGCACTCAACTGTCAAGAAACAAGTCAATCAGATTTAGTGTCATAAAATGACCTTTTCTACCAAAATAGATAACAGCAGATGGCATTTTGACGGATCGATATAAGAAATAGTCGAAAAGCAGATTGATTAAATTCGAACGTTACTGAAATCTACCTCAGAAAAAATATAGAAAAAAAATTACTTTTTCTAAGAATAAATGCTTCAAGGATATTCATTTAAAACTTAAGTATCCATTTTTTATTTCTTAATTGTTAAAAAAATTCTAATATAACACAAAATGGTATAAAATGTAGCCCAAAAGTTAGTTAACTACGTAAAGACTAAATTACAGTCTTATTTTGTAACTAATGGTAACAATTGTACCAATTCATCAAAATTGGTACAATTTTCTATCAATTTTCTAGAAAAAATTACGTTGTTCTGAATTTATTATAAGGCTTACATGCAGAAATGTTCCCAGAACGCACAAAAGGAATACAGTTAACTGAGCTTTGGAACATCCTACATACTTTTTTATAATTATATAATTAATTTTTATAATTAACTTAACCTATATTATTGTATATAAAATTTAAAAATTTATTTCATATATTATATTATTTATGTAGCTTTAAACATACGAGTATTTTTATAATTATTTTAATTTAATTTATAAAATATTTAATCTATTCTAAATACCGTTTATAATTATTTAACTATAAGTTCAAAATACCTCTTTAAAATTAAATTTTAACGTTTTAACAGTTTAAAAGAAATAAATATAACAAATTGAATAAATTTATAATTTAGTAAAGTTTAAGCCTTTTGTGAATATAAAAAGTCGTTATAAATGGCGAAAATTTTCGAATATATTTTAGTAAAATAATGAACTTACTAGAAATCCCGGCTAATAGCTTAGATGTAGGCAACTTTAATTGATATACAGCTGAAATAAACTTAATAGCAATATATCACTTGTCCTAATGGAAATGTTGAAAGTTTGTAATTAGCGAGGAGTAAAAATATATCCAGAAAACAAGGAAAAGAATTTTAATTTTTATTAAGTATTTAACTAAGTTCAAGCTTTAATGGCCAAAAAAGCATTTTATGAATATCCTTATTATCTTCTCTAGACTTCATTTATATACTTTAAAATGGCTTCGATTAGAATTGATAAATGTTAGAAATTATATAAAATAAAAATAAAATAAAAGCGGTTTAAATTTGATTCTATGTATTTTTATTTATATTTTATGCAAAAAATTACTGCAAATTATATTTAGTTTATAACAAACAGAAGAACTTGTCCCTTAAGAAATAAAAAGAAATAAAAATAGAATCTCTTAACTTTCTCTTTAACATATTGAATAAAATGATTCTAGAAACCCTACAGTCCATTGTACCAAGATATTACTTTTATTTCATGCCATCATTCTTTATTTATGAAATCAAATCCTTAAGATACTTTTATGATGATATATATCAAAACCAATTTATTGAATCCACTTTCATTTCATCAGAAGTTTCTAAAAGTGAAAATATTTCACGCTTTGATAAATGTCTAACGATTTATCATTAAGTAAAACAAAGGTCTTTACCCCTTTTATTATTACATAAAGCCATTTTAATAAATATTTAATTTATTGGAATAAAAAAAATTGAAAGTAAGTCGTTCTTAATGATATTGTTTCAATTTCAATGAATATAATAATTCTATTATATTTTACTTCAATGGATTATTATAATTAGTGATGTATTTTTAATGCTGCAAAAATATGTCACTTTACATTAATTCTATCATTTCTTAAATTATTTTGGCGTTACAAAGATTTTGATAATAGAGTAAATTGAGTCACTAAACATTATAGGATTAAAATAAATTTGTAAAAAACGAAAACATTTTACTATATTTAATTATTTAATAACTTATCCGTTTTTATAAATTGCTGATTAATTTTTTTTAATTTTGAAACATAAAAGTATAATTCAAAATAGTATAAAGAAAATAATGTATAGCGTGTTAACAAAAGTTGCTCTTCGGTCAATTATTTCAAAAATTAATAGGCAATAACTGTAGGCTTTTAATCGAAATAACTATGTTGAATATGTACGAAAATAAACGAATGTTCAAATTTCCGTTTCTTGTATCCCTTCTATCCAAGAAGGTTGTTTAATATTATCCCTTAATAAAAAGAAACATTGTCAAACATTATAAATGTGTAAAATATGAAATAATTCGTACTATTTCCTTTTAGAGCATTTTGAAATAGCATGTGAAATTCCAGAAAAGATGTCTAATATGACAAATAAATGCTTCACTATAGAACATGCTAGGGGGTAACAGTAACATAACACATGTATAATGCGGAATCATTTTGATGTGCAATTATCTGTAGGTTTAGGATAGCAGTAATATGGATATGCGAATAATTCAATTTAGTAAAAATATCAAAACTCTGTAAAAACACAGTCAAGTTCAAAACATACATACGCCAGTTAAATTCAAAAACTTATATATACAGTAGAGCGTCGTTTATCCGAATCAATTGGGGACTGGGGTTGTTCGGATAACTAATTTTTCGGATAACCGATTAAGTACGAAAAATATATTAATCTATCCCGTGTTGAAATTTTTCTTCGTTGCGTGTCGCTTCGAGTTGAATTTTCGTCGATGTTAAGCCTAACGTAAACTTTTTAAAATAATAATCGTGGCTATTGTATCGTTAAAAATGATTTCTTTATGATTTACAAACGAAATATATACATTGAAAAATATAAAAACAAATAAAAATTATACCTTAGGCCGACTGGAATTCTTTCGGATAACCGACGTTTCGGATAAACGACGCTCTACTGTATATTGAAAGTAAACGTATGTACAGTTACAAAAATTTTGACAAATAACAATTACAAAACGTCAGATGTTAACAAAGTTCCACACGTGTATCCACTACAACAGGTCCGTCGGGAAAGACACCTTGCAACGAAACCTTCTAATGTTATTTACCGCACAGCGAGACGAAATAATCTTCTAGGTCAGCTTAGGTTAAGTTAGAACGACCGTGAGTTCCCTTGATATGTCCGAGACAAGCTAAAGTCAAACGTGAGTCCACTTCATGTGTCCAAGGCGAACTAAACTTCCCGCCACACTTCAATCCTTTTATACGGATTGAAGTAAATCGGCTTCCACTAATCAGCGCTTAGTAGCGCTACAAGACGTCCGCTGATGGTCCGATGTCTTTCAACCAATCCGTGGTCGAGTTTTCAAAACTTGTCCGATTGCCGTTTCTATGGCGACAACCGTCGTTCGTAGAAAAATGGAAAAGCGCGGGAAATCGTGTGATGCACGATTCTATCCCGACAAACACTACAGATGTTTGCAAATTCTGTTTATTGCGCATACTTCAAAATAACTGTTTTCAACAACTATGAGCATTTGTACATTTTTAACATTTTTTTGTACGACTATCAAATGTCTTCGGTTATGGAATTACATGCACTCAAAATACATTATTATACTCTACATCACTTGCATTCAATGGTGTGTTTCGTAAGCGTTCATTTTTAGAAAGTTTCATAGGAATATGTTTGTGAGCGTAAGATCTGGAAAGCTTGGCGACCGTTCAATAGGTCATTCCGACCTATCATTGCTGTCTGTCCGAAATTGGAATTCATCTAAAATCTGCACAACATTCATTTTAGATGAGTGCGGATTGGAATCCATCATGTTAAACCATATGGTGTGTAAACGCTAAAATGTGGGTTTTTCTACAAACTCTGTTACTGTATCATTCAAAATATTATTTAAATATCTCTGTCCAGTCAACGTTAAGACACAAAACCAATTAACTGTTTGCCTAAATGCCACATCAAACGTTAATGGACGACCATTTTACATGATGGAGATTGTTCAATGCTCAATAATGGATTCTTTTGTGCCGGAAGTACAAGTTAGGCATACTGAATATTCCAGCTTGGATAAACTGAGATTTATCAGCCCATATGTTGTTTGCAATAAAGTTCTGATTCACATCTACCATATTTAACACAAAATTTCACCAAACCATTTGCCGTTATTCAGCTTCCTCGTGCATTATCGGTTGTTGAAGGCGTCGGATTGGATGCATGCACTATTCCATGCAATGTTCATATAGAATCAGAATAATACGCAAACGATCGTTGGAAACTACTGGGTGCATATGCAAACACTTACGCAACGACGACTGCATAGTTATCACATAATCACTTTGTTCTTCGATAACTTAAGATACTTTCAGTTTCAAGCAGACGTCTTACAACATCCGATATGGTTTTGTGGTCTGAATGGCGACTGTTGAGAGCCGTTATGCATACAACCTTGCCATTGTACAAGCATCATGGTGATATTCGCCATACATTTTCCATACCATTTTATTGTATTTCTTATTTGCAAAATGGCTGTTCAAGTTAGTATATAGTAGCATCATAAAAAAGTAACAAGAACATACAGTAACTGTTGATCGCTTTAATGCAGACTCGCGGCTATTGTGTATTGATGAAATGTTACAATACAGAATAACACATCAAGAACGATTACATTTCATGTTTCATTTTAGTGTAGCTTTCAGTTGTTATTATGTTTTCTACTAATTTCGGTCATTTGCATATACATATCAATGCTATTCTAAACTTTACTTCATAGTCAACCACCCCTTCATTGTATTCTTGTTATGCAATGTTGGAGTGGTTGACGTGTTGTGCAGGGAAGCAATTACTTATTATATTTGGCAACCTGTTCCGGGATCCCGTTTGGCATTTCAAAGTGGACAAAAAGTTAATTGTTCGTACTTTCTCATTTATAATTTTGTAATTGACAATGTTGCCCTATTTTTATTAGGAACTGATATTACAACAGCCCTCTCTGATGGAAAGGCTGAAAAAAACGGAAATTTGCACCCTAGCTTAGCGCATGCCTGATGTAGTACTGTACATATTAGATAAAAGTCTATAGTGATTGTCCTATTAATTAATCTTTTAAATAATTGGACGGAGAGAGACTTTTGGTACCATTCTGTCTATAGGTGTAATACATTATTTTATCATTAAAATAATAAAGGAATTAATACTATAATAATCGAATCAGTATTTTACGATTAAAAATTAAAATGAAGACAAATTTTTTAAAAATCTGTAATAATTTGATAAAATGTAGAACGGTCCAAAAGTCAGTTAATCTTTGTAAAGACTAAATTTCTCTTTTATTTTGTAACCATTCAGTGTGTGCTCAAATAACTTTCATCCCCGATGCAAAACTTCAAGCTGGAGCCCCAAAAAAGACTCAATAATTTTATTTATTCATTTTGTCGTTTTGAACTATTATCAAGTTCACATTGTAAATTATAATTATATACCTTAAATTTTGTTTATTTATACATATATTTACAAATCGAATTATACGATCCTGTCAATTCCGGGTTCCAGGCAATTTGTATAGTTTATCTGTTTAACATATCTACACCGATGTAAGGACCTATAAAACCATCTGAAAATTAAAAAATGATTGTAACCTCACTCATGTGCAAGTAAGTAGATCTAACACGAAATTCAATATATTGAAGCAATTTTTGTATTAACTTTTTTATTTGTGAATTTAAGAAGTTTACGTTTATTCTAAATGTTTAGAAAGTAAAATATTTATTTAAGAAAATAATAATTTATTAGTGATTAGCCTATTAAAAATTCAATGCAACGTTTGTGAATTTCCAAAAAGTGATTAAGTAAACAGTTAAATGATAAACTTCATTTAATAAGATTCTATTTACATTAAATTTAATTATATTTTTATATAATTTTAAATTAGATATTTTAATTATTCAACTAAAATAAGCAGATTATATAGATTATCAATGTTTTTATACAGTACATCTTTATTACAAACGATACCATGTAGACGTACTGTACAGTGACTTTAATTAGTCTAAATTTATTATTTATACTAAAATCTAATTTTGACTAAATTTACAAATATTTAATCATTTTTTTCCATTAATAATGGGTAATTTTTTCATTAATAATAAAAAAATAAAAGAAACTAACTTAAAAACCATGGATAAAAATACAAAATACGAGAAAATAAACACATTAACTAAGAAACTGTTGAAAATTAAGGATTTAAAATCTAAAAAAATAAAAATTTAGGAAACTAGTCTATAAGATTAATAGACTTTTAAATTTTTTATATCCTTCTTCTTGCTTCATTAATAACTATAAGAAGATTTTCCAATTAGTGTAAGCTTCAAATTTCAAACTTTATTAATATTATTTCCAAGGTTATAACTTATCAATGAATTTTCATAAAACATTTCACTTGATTAAGATAATCCTACTTCAATAAAATATGATCTCTTAGCGTATCGCTTCCCTACTTTATTATCATTCTCATAATTTCCTTATTTAAGCAGCCTTGACAAAATTAAAACAATGATTTCTAACATAATCATAATTCTTTCGGAATTTTAATATTATAAATGTTCTTAGAACTTTAACTTTCTTCTAGCATCGATAAGTTTAGTTGCAGGATTTTGTATAGACTGCTAAGCTTATTTTGTCATAACAGTTACGATATATTAATAATTCTTTCAGAAATGACAGTAATTACGTAATCATTTCAATCAAATATAAAATATTTTATATTCTTAATTTTTATTTAGTCATTTAACGATGTACAATGTATTAGATAATTTAATTAGTTAGATTCACTACTGAATTATTAATAAAAAGAACGTTATTTAATAAATATAATAAATTTAAAAAATTAATTTAGGTTAATTAGTTATTTTTCTTAACCGTTTTATAAGTGTTATATATATATTATGTTTATTACAAAAATTATTTATTATTTGCATAAATGAAACGTTATTCAGAAGAGTTATAAGTGATTCACCTGTTTATTGTTTATCTCTTTAATTTATGTTAAATTTTAGTATTTATACAATATACACTTCTGTATATAAAGTGTATATCGATATATCATTTCAATAAAGGAATTTTCAGAAAATCGTCACGCTTCAGTTTATATTAAATTCGCAATATGATTGATTCTATCAAACGGAAACTATTTGGAAGGAACCTATAACAAATTACTGACAAAGTGAACAGTTTACTGAGATCGTTGTCCTTCGAACAATATATTCTACTAGATTTCTCTATAGCATGCTGGTGATATAGTCAATTTTATGGGTCATATTGTTGAACATATCAGTAGTATTTGAACCTGGGAATTTCTAGCTTTACGTTCTAAAGACCATCTGTTGCCTTTTACGAGTTCTCTTGATGCCAAGCAAACGTAAAGGCAAATTTCAAAGTAATATTTTTCTTTTGTTTTGCTATTAAAATAAAAAAAAAGAATTTATTATAGATAAAATAAACATATTATTACTTTGGAAATTCTTTCTGAAAGCTTTAAATAAGCATTACGACGCGAAATGCCGTTTTTATTTTGTGTGATTAGAAAATATAATTGCTTTTGAAATTCGACGAAATCTTATATCAAATGTGAGTAAATATTATTATTTAGTTTATACAAAATAGTAAAACTTCTAATTTATATTGATTAAATACAAATATTTTTGTTTATTTTTATTAAATAAATAAATTTTACGTGTAATTTTAATTAATAATTAAAATCATAAACATGATTTTATTAATATTGATATATCATAAATAATTTATATTTGATTTCGTATGCAGTATAATAATATGAAGCCACACAAATTAATTAATAATTCTTTTTAAGAATTTCCTTCCTGTTGCTTATAAACAAGTTTTTATTTCACTTTAATTTCTGTATAAATTTATGAATTTTATATATTTTGAAGTAAAAAGAAGAAATCAGATGATAGAAATAAAGTTAAAAAGTCTATTTTTACAGCATAACGTAAAAATATACAGTTTTTTCTTATTTATTTATACTTTGTTTAAAAATACGTGTAGAAAAAGTTACTATATAATGCAGCTGGTGTAATAAATAAAATTTTATAATACAAAATTCTAAATTTTAATATATAAATAAATAAAAAATATAAGTAAACAAAAACACTATAATAAATGTAAATTTAGCTAGTCTGTCAATTTTTTTATCACATAAACCTACATTATTTTAAATATTAGCAGCACGTTAAAATCCACCAATATAATTGATTATGTACGATAATATTTACATTTGACTTTATAATTTCGTTCTTTGCTCATCACTGGGCTTCACTTTGTCAATTTGAAAAAATTGTACACCATAAGTTACCATTGTCCTCCGTTTGTCTGTCCTTAATCTAGTGAAGGAAGTTAAATAGACGAATGCCGAGACAGGAGGTGGGAAGCTTAGATGTAGGAAGCGATTAAATATATTCGAACTTTCAATTTTCATCGGAAATCACGTTATTTCAATTCAAAATTTTTTCCTGAAAGGAGTTAGGCAGATGACTAGCATGACTCAATTTCTAATAGAAAAAATATGGTGTACAGGGGCATGACACTACTAACTTGAAGTTGAAAGCATATATTTTAAATGATTAAAAAATTTAAAAATTGCAGCCCAGCATTGTGACGATGTCACAATCAATAATTGCTCGTTCATTATATTCTATCTAAATTTTTCTATAAACTATTCATTTAATTTACAGTTGAATAAAAACAAAATAAAATATAACGTAGATTATACAGTAAAAATGAGAAGTACTTATTATCAATAAACATTTAAACACGTTTAAAAATTTTCTAATATGGACTATCTTATAATTTATTCATATAATTTTAAAAATTATAAATTTAATTACGAAAGATTAATTATGATGAATAATTTTTAGGCATTTTAAAATAATTTAAAAATTCCTTACTTATAAATAAGAGTTTTTTTAAATAAAAAAAAAATTAAATTTACCAGATTTATATTTTGTAATAAAAATAGATTATGCCAATAATTTTTCTTAAAAATTTTAAAATTAAATTTTATAATTAATATTAATGAAGGGGATTATTT